>NC_135899.1:21853033-21863033 GCF_964194155.1 Cetorhinus maximus | reverse complement strand
TGATATGCAAGTTCCCTCAGCAGTTCGAATCCAACGGTATGCCTGAGAATAGGGGCGGATTTTCATTTTATCTCCCAAGATCTGATAGGATTATGAGAAAATTCATGCTATTATTGAACACTACAAGCACATGATTACATGTTACTCACCTAGATCTGTCAGATCTGCCTTCAATTTTTCGATCTCTATTTGCAAAATATTTACATTTATCAAGACAATAAATGTTCTCCAATCCGTACCATTATCAGTTAATCCGAATTGCATTTTTTGTTGTTAGCAGCAGCATTTAATGCGGCCGTTGATGTCTGAACTTTAAAAACAAAACCGATTGAATGAGTTGAGAGTCATCACGTGGACCGACAGAAGACAGGCAAACAGATAGAAAGGCAGACAGAAAGGCAGACTGACTGACCTACAGATAGATAGATAGATAGATAGATAGATAGATAGATAGATAGATAGATAGATAGATAGATAGATAGATAGATAGATAGATAGATAGATAGATAGATAGATAGATAGATAGATAGATAGATAGATAGATAGATAGATAGATAGATAGATAGATAGATAGATAGATAGATAGATAGATAGATAGATAGATAGATAGATAGATAGATAGATAGATAGATAGATAGATAGATAGATAGATAGATAGATAGATAGATAGATAGATAGATAGATAGATAGATAGATAGATAGATAGATAGATAGATAGATAGATAGATAGATAGATAGATAGATAGATAGATAGATTGATTGATTGATTGATTGATTGATTGATTGATTGAAGATAGATGTAAACATTGATAGATTGATTGATAGCTAAATAGGAGGTCAGAAATACAGGCAGAAACACAGATAGATAAATGAACTGTCCTGCAGTTAGTTTGATATCTGTTCAGATTATTAAATGTAAATTCGGATGGATGGTAGAGACAGGACAGTCACAAAGAAAACATGCAGCAGCCAAAGGAGCAGGAAACTATTTAGGTACTTCGCTATATAATGGCACAAGTGTAGGTAATTATTGATGCAAAATCTACATAAGAATAGAGATCAGATGGAAATCTATAAATAATGCAAACTTCGATCAATACACAAACACCAAGGCAGTAAATAGGTAACCAGAGGTTTTCGAGACAAGAGAGATTCTGAATGAAGCGACAGTTGCTCATCCAATAGGAGTAACGATGTGCTAATGCTATTTAAATTGTAGTATCCAGATGATAAACAGAGCGACCAGAACCAGAACTGATCAACAGCCTATAAAATGAATTGAAAATTGCTCTCAAATGTGTCCACGTTGAAAGATTGTAAGTATTTACCTTTATTCTTTTGCTCTTCTGTTTTTTTTTGAGTGCATGTAAAAATGTTCATCGCAGCATTATAGTGGTAAGATAAGTGGTACAGGTTTTTACTTCATCCAATCTACAAAAATGTCTCCATGAAAATAAAGAGCACACGATTTTCATACAAGGTGTTTCAAATCTGGATATTCGTTCTTTGAGGCAGTTCACCGTGTCCACATTTTCATTCCATCAACTGTTTAAATACCACAGTTCAAAGTCTTTATAATGAAAAATGCGAAATCTCGTTTTGTAACAAAATATTCAAATATGCCTTGGGCAGTTCGATTCCAATGTCGTTCGTGGCAAAAAAATAATAAATTTAATTTATGTTTAAGAATATTGCAAGGCAATTAATTACTTCGTGTTGTTATGAATCCAGCACAAAATTAGTTAAATATGTCTCACCTCGAGTTGCGCAATCATCCTTCATTTTTTTCATTTCTGGAAGTAAAATGTTTAAGTGTGGAGGCAGAGCAATATTTTCAAACTTGTGTCAGCAGTATGTAATCTTAATGTCGATTGTTGTTTCTTCGTAGCAACATTCAATCCTATTATTCATGAAAAAAGTATGATCAGCTGATGGTTGAATTCAGAGCCATCAGATTAGGAGGACGACGGAGGAATAGTAAGATAGACAGACATGTAGATAGACAGAAAGATAAATAGATCGATAGTCAGGTAGATAGACAGACAAATTGGTAGACAGACAGATAGATAGATAGATAGATAGATAGATAGATAGATAGATAGATAGATAGATAGATAGATAGATAGATAGACAGATAGATAGATAGACAGATAGATAGATAGACAGATAGACAGATAGACAGATAGACAGATAGACAGATAGACAGATAGACAGATAGACAGATAGACAGATAGACAGACAGACAGATAGACAGACAGACAGATAGACAGACAGACAGAGAGACAGACAGACAGACAGACAGACAGACAGACAGACAGACAGACAGACAGACAGACAGACAGACAGACAGACAGATAGACAGACAGACAGATAGACAGACAGATAGACAGACAGATAGACAGACAGATAGACAGACAGATAGACAGACAGATAGACAGACAGATAGACAGACAGATAGACAGATAGACAGATAGATAGATAGATAGATAGATAGATAGATAGATAGATAGATAGATAGATAGATAGATAGATAGATAGATAGATAGATAGATAGATAGATAGATAGATAGATAGATAGATAGATAGATAGATAGATAGATAGATAGATAGATAGATAGATAGATAGATAGATAGATAGATAGATAGATAGATAGATGATAGAAACAATGAATGACAGATTGATAGATAAAGAGGAAGTTAGAAATATAGGCTGACACAAATGTAGATAAATAAACTGTCCAGCTCTTGGTTTGATATCTGTCCTGATTATTACATGTAAATTCAGATCGACGGTAGAAAGATGAGCAGTCACACAGAAAACATGCAACAGCCAAAGGGGCAGGAAACTATTTAGATGTTTTGCTAGATAATAGCACGAGTGTAGATAATTATTGATGCAAATTCTATGTAAGAATAGAGACAAAATGAAGATCTATAATTAATGCAAACTTCGATGAATAGACAAACACCAAGGCAGTAAATAGTTAACCAGAGGTTTAAGAGGCAAGAGTGATTCTGAATGAAGAGGCAGTTGCTCATCCGATAGGAGCAAAGATGTGCTAATACTATTTAAATTGTTGTATCCAGCTGATAAACAGAGCGACCAGGACCAGAACTAATCAACAGCCTATAAAACGATTTGAAAATTGCTCTCAAATGTGTCCACGTGAAAAATTATAAGCATTTACCTTTATCCTTTTCCTGTTCTGTTTTTTATTCGAGTGCATGTAAAAATGTTCATCGCAGCATTATACAAATTCTAAGCAGTACAGGATTTTACTTCATCCAATCTATAAATATATCTCCATGATAATAAAGAGCACACGATTTTCATACAAGGTGTTCCAAATCTGGATATTGATTCTATGAGGCAGTTCGCCGTGTCCACATTTTCATTCCATCAACCGTTTAAACAGCACACTTCAAAGACTTTCTACTGGAAAATGTGGAATCTCGTTTTGTAAAATAACCCTTTTGCAGTTTGATTGCAATGCCGTTTGTGACAAAAAAGAAAAAACTTAATTTATAATTAAGAATATTGCAAGGCAATTAAATACTTTCTGTTGTTATGAAGGCAGCACAAAATTAGTTAAATATTTCTCACCTCGAGTTGCACAATCATCTTTCAGCTTTTTGATTTCTGGAAGCAAAATTTTTAAGTGCGGAGGCAGAGCAATATTTTCAAAGCTGTGTCAGCAGTACGTAATCTGAATGTAATTTGTTTTTTTCTTCCTAGCAACATTCAATCCTGTTATTCTTGAATAGAGCATGATCAACTAATGATTGAATTCAGAGACATCAGGCAGGCTGGTCGACGACAGGGTAGGAATATAGACAAACATGTAGATAGACAGATAGATAGACATGTAGATAGTCAGGTAGATAGACAGACAAATTGGCAGACAGCTTGGTAGATAGATAGATAGATAGATAGATAGATAGATAGATAGATAGATAGATAGATAGATAGATAGATAGATAGATAGATAGATAGATAGATAGATAGATAGATAGATAGATAGATAGATAGATAGATAGATAGATAGATAGATAGATAGATAGATAGATAGATAGATAGATAGATAGATAGATAGATAGATAGATAGATAGATAGATAGATAGATAGATAGATAGATAGATAGATAGATAGATAGATAGATAGATAGATAGATAGATAGATAGATAGATAGATAGAAACAATGAATGACAGATAGATAGATAGATAGATAGATAGATAGATAGATAGATAGATAGATAGATAGATAGATAGATAGATAGATAGATAGATAGATAGATAGATAGATAGATAGATAGATAGATAGATAGATAGATAGATAGATAGATAGATAGATAGATAGATAGATAGATAGATAGATAGATAGATAGATAGATAGATAGATAGATAGATAGATAGATAGATAGATAGATAGATAGATAGATAGATAGATAGATAGATAGATAGATAGATAGATAGATAGATAGATAGATAGATAGATAGATAGATAGATAGATAGATAGATAGATAGATAGATAGATAGATAGATAGATAGATAGATAGATAGATAGATAGATAGATAGATAGATAGATAGATAGATAGATAGATAGATAGATAGATAGATAGATAGATAGATAGATAGATAGATAGATAGATAGATAGATAGATAGATAGATAGATAGATAGATAGATAGATAGATAGATAGATAGATAGATAGATAGATAGATAGATAGATAGATAGATAGATAGATAGATAGATAGATAGATAGATAGATAGATAGATAGATAGATAGATAGATAGATAGATAGATAGATAGATAGATAGATAGATAGATAGATAGATAGATAGATAGATAGATAGATAGATAGATAGATAGATAGATAGATAGATAGATAGATAGATAGATAGATAGATAGATAGATAGATAGATAGATAGATAGATAGATAGATAGATAGATAGATAGATAGATAGATAGATAGATAGATAGATAGATAGATAGATAGATAGAAACAATGAATGACAGATTGATAGTTAAGTAGGAGGTTGGAAATATATGCAGAAACATAGATAGATACATGAACTGTCCTGCTGTTGGGTTGATATCTTTTCAGATTGTTACACGTAAATTCGGATCGACGGTAGAGAGATGAGCAGTCACGCAGAAAACATGCAACAGCCAATGGGGCAGGAAACTATTTAGATGTTTCGCTATATAATAGCACAAGCGTAGGTAATTATTGTTGAAAATTCTACCTAAGTATAGAGGTAATTTGAAGATCTATAAATAATGCAAACTTCGATGAATGGACAAACACCAGGGCAGTAAATAGCTAATCAGAGGTTTACGAGGCAAGAGTGATTCTGAATGAAGAGGCAGTTGCTCATCCGATAGGAGCAAAGATGTGCTGATACTACTTAAATCGTTGTATCCAGCTGATTTACAGAGCGAGCAGAACCAGAACTGATAAACAGCCTATAAATCGAATTAAAAAATGCTCTCAAATGTGTGCATGTGGAAAAATTATAAGCATTTACCTTTTTCCTTTTCCTCTTCTGTTTTTTTTTCGAGTGCATGTAAAAATTTTCATCCCAGCATTAAACAACTTCTAAGCGGTAAAGGATTTTACTTCATATAATCTACAACTATATCTCCATGATAATAAAGAGCACATGATTTTCATACAATGTGTTCCAAATCTGGATATTCATTCTGAGGCAATTCGCCGTGTCCACATTTTCATTCCATCAACCGTTTAAACACCTCACTTCAAAGTCTTTGTATTGGAAAATGTGAAATCTCGTTTTGTAACAAAATATTCAAATATCCCCTTTGCAGTTTGATTCCAATGCCGTTTGTGGCAAAAAATGAATAAATTTAATTTATGATGAAGAATATTTCAAGGCAAGTAAATACTTTGTGTTGTTATCAATGCAGCACAAAATTAGTTAAATATGTCTTACCCTGAGTTGCGCAATCATCCTTCAACTTCTTGATTTCTGGAAGCAAAATGTTTAAGTGTGAAGGCATAAAAATGTTTCCCAATCAGTGCCAACATTATTAAATGTAGATTTTTTTTAGTGGCAGCACTGAATCGAATTATTGACGAATAAAATGCCACTAGCTAATGAATGAATTCAGAGTCATCAGATTAACATGAAGACGAAGGGAAGATAGATAGGTAGATAGGTAGATAGGTAGATAGATAGATAGATAGATAGATAGATAGATAGATAGATAGATAGATAGACAGATAGATAGATAGACAGATAGACAGATAGACAGATAGACAGATAGACAGATAGACAGATAGACAGATAGACAGATAGACAGATAGACAGATAGACAGATAGACAGATAGACAGATAGACAGATAGACAGATAGACAGATAGACAGATAGACAGATAGACAGATAGATAGACAGACGGACGGACGGACGGACGGACGGACGGACGGACGGACGGACGGACGGACAGACAGACAGACAGATAGATAGATAGATAGATAAAAACAAAAAGCTAAAAGCTACTGCGGATGCTGGAAATCCAAAACAAAAACAGAATTACCTGGAAAAACTCAGCAGGTCTGGCAGCATCGGCGGAGAAGAAATCAGTTAACGTTTCGAGCCTTCATGGCCCTTCGGCAGAACTGATGCATAGTTAGAAGAAGGGAAAAATATAAATTGGTTTAAGGTGGGGGGTGGGTGGGGGGGGTGGTGGGGGGAGAGAGAGACATTGAGGGTGTGGTGATTGTGGAGATGAGCAGATAATCAAAAGATGTCACAGACAAAAGGGTCAAAGAGGTGTTTTGTCTGAGAAAAGTGCTAATTAAGAATGGAGGACAGGATGTTCCAAGTACAGCTCTAGTGGGGGTGGGGTGGAAAGGCTAACAAGGTTTTAGTTTTAGATTTAAAAATAATGGAAATAGGTGGGGAAAGAAGAATCGATATAAATTATTGAAACTTGATAGTCGCCCAACCTCGGACGGCCCGCTTCTACCTCCTACCCAAAATCCGCAAACAGAACTGTCCTGGCAGACCGATCGTGTCAGCCTGTTCCTGCCCCACGGAACTCATTTCTCGTTATCTTGACTCCCTTCTCTCTCCCCTTGTCCAGTCCCTTCCCACCTACATCCGTGATTCCTCTGACACCTTACGTCACATCAACAATTTCCAGTTCCCTGGCCCCAACCGCTTCCTCTTCACCATGGATGTCCAATCCCTTTACACCTCCATCCCCCACCAGGATGGTCTGAGGGCCCTTAGCTTCTTCCTTGAACAGAGGTCCCAACAATCCCCATCCACCACTACTCTCCTCCGTCTGGCTGAACTTGTTCTCACACTGAACAATTTCTCCTTTAACTCCTCTCACTTCCTCCAAATAAAAGGTGTGGCTATGGGTACCCGCATGGGCCCCAGCTATGCCTGTCTCTTTATGGGGTATGTGGAACATTCCTTGTTCCAGTCCTACTCCGGCCCCTTCCCACAACTCTTTCTCCGGTACATCGATGATTACTTCGGTGCTGCTTCATGCTCTCGTCGGGACCTGGAAAAATTTATTAATTTTGCTTCCAATCTCCACCCCTCCATCATCTTCACATGATCCATCTCTGACACTTCTCTTCCCTTCCTTGACCTCTCTGTCTCAATTTCTGATGATAGACTGTCCACCAATATCCATTACAAGCCTACCGACTCCCACAGCTACCTCGACTACAGCTCCTCACACCCCGCTTCTTGTAAAGACTCCATCCTATTCTCTCAGTTCCTTCGCCTCCGTCGCATCTGTTCTGATGACACAACCTTCAAAAACAGCTCCTCTGACATGTCCTCCTTCTTCCTTAACCGAGGTTTTCCATCCACGGTCGTTGACAGGGCCCTCAACCGTGTCCGGCCCATATCCCGCGCATCCTCCCTCACGCCTTCTCCTCCTTCCCAGAAACATGATAGGGTCCCCCTTGTCCTCACTTATCACCCCACCAGCCTCCGCATTCAAAGGATCATCCTCCGCCATTTCCGCCAACTCCAGCATGATGCCACCACCAAACACATCTTCCCTTCACCCCCCCTGACGGCATTCCATAGGGATCGTTCCCTCCGGGACACCCTGGTCCACTCCTCCATCACCCCCTACTCCTCAACCCCCACTTATGGCACCTCCCCATGCCCACGCAGAAGATGCAACACCTGCCCCTTCACTTCCTCTCTCCTCACCGTCCAAGGGCCCAAACACTCCTTTCAAGTGAAGCAGCATTTCACTTTCCCCTAACTTAGTCTACTGCATTCGTTGCTCCCAATGCGGTCTCCTCTACATTGGAGAGACCAAACGCAAACTGGGGGACCGTTTTGCGGAACACCTGCGGTCTGTCCGCAAGAAAGACCCAAACCTCCCTGTCGCTTGCCATTTTAACACTCCATCCTGTTCTCTTGCCCACATGTCTGTCCTTGGCTGCTGCATTGTTCCACTGAAGCCCAACGCAAACTGGAGGAACAGCACCTCATCTTCTGACTAGGCACTTTACAGCCTTCTGGGCTGAATATTGAATTCAACAACTTTAGATCTTAAACTCCCCCTCCCCCCATCCCCACCCCGTTTCTTCCCCCCCACCCCCCCTCTTTTTTTTTCAATAATTTATATAGATTCTTCTTTCCCCACCTATTTCCATTATTTTTAAATCTAAAACTAAAACCTTGTTAGCCTTTCCACCCCACCCCCACTAGAGCTGTACTTTGAATATCCTGTCCTCCATTCTTAATTAGCACTTTTCTCAGACAAAACACCTCTTTGACCCTTTTGTCTGTGACATCTTTTGATTATCTGCTCATCTCCACAATCACCACACCCTCAATGTCTCTCTCTCCCCCCACCACACCCTCCCCCCCCCCCACCCCCCACCTTAAACCAATTTATATTTCTCCCTTCTTCTAACTATGCTTCAGTTCTGCCGAAGGGCCATGAAGGCTTGAAACGTTAACTGATTTCTTCTTCGCCGATGCTGCCAGACCTGCTGAGTTTTTCCAGGTAATTCTGTTTTTGTTTTAGATAGATAGATAGATAGATAGATAGATAGATAGATAGATAGATAGATAGATAGATAGATAGATAGATAGATAGATAGATAGATAGATAGATAGATAGATAGATAGATAGATAGATAGATAGATAGACAGACAGACAGACAGACAGACAGACAGACAGACAGACAGACAGACAGACAGATAGACAGACAGACAGACAGACAGACAGACAGACAGACAGACAGACAGACAGACAGACAGACAGACAGACAGATAGACAGACAGACAGATAGACAGACAGACAGATAGACAGACAGGCAGACAGACAGACAGACAGACAGACAGATGTTAAATGGATAGATTGATGGATAGGTAGATGGGTAGATGGATTGATGGTGGATAGATGGATGCATGGACGGGTGGGTGGATGAATAAATGGATGGATCCATGAATTTCTGAATGGGTGGATGGATAAATGAATCGATCTTGGGATGGGGTGTAGGAATTTCCGGACGGGTCATATGTAGTTATTGGGATAAATGGATGGATTGATTCTTGGAAGGATGGGTGAATTTTTCGATAGGTGGGGGGATGGAAGGATGGATGGATGGGTGGAAGAATGGATGAATCGATGGGTGGATGGTCGGATAGAAGGCTGTTTGCATGGAAGAATGGATGAATGGTTGTAAGGATGGGTGGTGGATGGTCGGATGCATGGAATACATGGAGAGTTAGGAGTTAGTCTGGATTGATGGATGGATGGATGGATGGATGGATGGATGGATGGATGGATGGATGGATGGATGGATGGATGGACGGATGGACGGACGGACGGACGGACGGACGGACGGACGGATGGATGGATTGATGGATGGATGGGGTGTGGATGGTCGGATGACTGTCGGATAGAGGATTAGGGGGACAGGTTGACTGGATAGATGTAGAGTTGGATGAATGGATGGATGGGTGGATGGATGGATGGTTCG
>NC_135899.1:21830533-21833033 GCF_964194155.1 Cetorhinus maximus | reverse complement strand
TTTTATCTCCAACGAAATAATACGATTATGAGACAATTCATGGAAAGCTTTGAACATTATATGCAGGTGAGTACATGTTACTCACCTAGATCTGCCAGATCAGTCTTCACTTTCTGGATCACTGGAAGCAAAATATTTAAATTTAACAGGACAAATATATTCTCCAATCCGCAGAACTACCAGTAAACCCGAATGGACTTTTTTGTTGACAGCAGCAGTATTTAATGCGGCCTTTGACGGCTGCCATTTAAAAGGAAAACATATTGAAACATTTAAGAGTTAACACAGAGACAGTCAGAAGACAGGCAGACAGATAGACAGATAGACAGATAGACAGATAGACAGATAGACAGATAGACAGATAGATAGATAGATAGATAGATAGATAGATAGATAGATAGATAGATAGATAGATAGATAGATAGATAGATAGATAGATAGATAGATAGATAGATAGATAGATAGATAGATAGATAGATAGATAGATAGATAGATAGATAGATAGATAGATAGATAGATAGATAGATAGATAGATAGATAGATAGATAGATAGATAGATAGATAGATAGATAGATAGATAGATAGATAGATAGATAGATAGATAGATAGATAGATAGATAGATAGATAGATAGATAGATAGATAGATAGATAGATAGATAGATAGATAGATAGATAGATAGATAGATAGATAGATAGATAGATAGATAGATAGATAGATAGATAGATAGATAGATAGATAGATAGATAGATAGATAGATAGATAGATAGATAGATAGATAGATAGATAGATAGATAGATAGATAGATAGATAGATAGATAGATAGATAGACAGATAGAGAGACAGACAGACAGACAGACAGACAGATAGATAGATAGACACACAGACGGATAGATGGATGGATGGATGGATGGACGGATGGATGGATGGATGGATGGATGGATGGATGGATGGATGGATGGATGGATGGATGGATGGATGGATGGATGGATGGATGGATGGATGGATATTTGAGTTCATCGATGTAATGATTTAAAATTGCAATTCATCCAAATAGGAAATAAGCAACCAGCTCAACAGATTGCTGGATCAATGATAAATTAGGAACAGAAACATAAATAAATTTATTAATGAACGTTTGTACTCCGAGATGGATAGATCTGCAGCTGTTTCCATCCAAACTCGGAAAGATGTTTGGTGGATGTAAGGAGGCAGCTGATTGTGTAGACAGCTAAGAAGCTGAAAGCTAGATGAATGGTGATAGCTATTGATGGGCAGGCTTAATGTTATGTAGAATGGGACATATAATGAATATTGTTATATGATCACATGGTTGACAAATGTGCAAAGGTCAAGTTGAGTATATCATCAGAGGCCGAAGACACAAGAGGGATTTTCAAATTTGGGACTTGTTCCTGTTAGATCATATCACTGTTGTGCTAATATTATGTGATCTTTTATATCCACAGGAGAAGCAGGGCCTCAGTAACCTATGGAACCTACTGGCATTTATGAGGAAATGCAAAATTCGTCCGAAACTTATTAACGTGGAGAAAAATGTCAAGTTCGTCAAGGTCTTACCTTTGTCCTTTGCAGCTTCTGTTTTTAGGATGCAAACAAAAAAATCATCGCAGAGTTAAAGAAATTTTAATACTGAGTGGTATCAACCTAACACAATCAATTAATTGATGTTATTCTCATCTGTTGTAAGTTTTTATTATTTTTTCACTATCCGCTAATTGATTATAAATGATGCTTCAACACAAAGGTTCATGGTGTTTTTGGGGAAGAGAAACGTGATGCTATTAAAATAATATGCAAGTTCCCCCAGCAGTTCGAATCCAACGATACCCCTGAGAAAAGGGGTAGGTTTTCATTTTGTCACCCAAGATCTGATAAGATTGAGAAAATTCATGCTATTTTTGAACACTACATGCACATGATTTACATGTTACTCACCGAGAACGGCCAGATCATCAGTCAATTTTGCGATGTCTATTTGTAAAATATTTACATTTATCAAGACAAAAAATGTTCTCCAATCCGTACCACTACCAATTAATCCGAATTGCATTTTATGTTGTTAGCAGCAGCATTTAATGCGGCCATTGACGTCTGAAATTAAAAAGCAAAACCGATTGAATGAGTTCAGAGTCGTCACATGAACCAATAGAAGACAGGGAAACAAATAGACAGGCAGACAGACGGACAGGCAGACTGACTGGCCTACAGATAGATAGATAGATAGATAGATAGATAGATAGATAGATAGATAGATAGATAGATAGATAGATAGATAGATAGATAGATAGATAGATAGATAGATAGATAGATAGATAGATAGATAGATAGATAGATAGACAGATAGACAGACAGACAGATAGACAGACAGACAGATAGACAGACAGACAGATAGACAGACAGACAGACAGACAGACAGACAGACAGACAGACAGACAGACAGACAGACAGACAGACAGACAGACAGACAGACAGACAGA
>NC_135899.1:21820533-21823033 GCF_964194155.1 Cetorhinus maximus | reverse complement strand
GATAGATAGATAGATAGATAGATAGATAGATAGATAGATAGATAGATAGATAGATAGATAGATAGATAGATAGATAGATAGATAGATAGATAGATAGATAGATAGATAGATAGATAGATAGATAGATAGATAGATAGATAGATAGATAGATAGATAGATAGATAGATAGATAGATAGATAGATAGATAGATAGATAGATAGATAGATAGATAGATAGATAGATAGATAGATAGATAGATAGATAGATAGATAGATAGATAGATAGATAGATAGATAGATAGATAGATAGATAGATAGATAGATAGATAGATAGATAGATAGATAGATAGATAGATAGATAGATAGATAGATAGATAGATAGATAGATAGATAGATAGATAGATAGATAGATAGATAGATAGATAGATAGATAGATAGATAGATAGATAGATAGATAGATAGATAGATAGATAGATAGATAGATAGATAGATAGATAGATAGATAGATAGATAGATAGATAGATAGATAGATAGATAGATAGATAGATAGATAGATAGATAGATAGATAGATAGATAGATAGATAGATAGATAGATAGATAGATAGATAGATAGATAGATAGATAGATAGATAGATAGATAGATAGATAGATAGATAGATAGATAGATAGATAGATAGATAGATAGATAGATAGATAGATAGATAGATAGATAGATAGATAGATAGATAGATAGATAGATAGATAGATAGATAGATAGATAGATAGATAGATAGATAGATAGATAGATAGATAGATAGATAGATAGATAGATAGATAGATAGATAGATAGATAGATAGATAGATAGATAGATAGATAGATAGATAGATAGATAGATAGATAGATAGATAGATAGATAGATAGATAGATAGATAGATAGATAGATAGATAGATAGATAGATAGATAGATAGATAGATAGATAGATAGATAGATAGATAGATAGATAGATAGATAGATAGATAGATAGATAGATAGATAGATAGATAGATAGATAGATAGATAGATAGATAGATAGATAGATAGATAGATAGATAGATAGATAGAAACAATGAATGACAGATTGATAGATAAATAGGAGGTTAGAAATATAGGCAGAAACATAGATAGATAAATGAACTGTCCTGCTGTTGGTTTGATATCTGTTCACATTATTACATGGAAATTCGGATCGACGGTAGAGAGATGAGTAGCCACACAGAAAACATGCAACAGCCGAAGGGGCAGAAAACTATTTTGGGGTTTCGCTGTATAATGGCACGAGTGTGGATAATTATTGATGCAAATTCAACATAAGAATATAGATAAAGTGAAGATCTCTACATAATGCAAACTTCGATGAATAGACAAACACCAAGGCAGTAAATAGGTAATCAGAGGTTTAAGAGGCAAGAGAGACTATGAATGAAGTGACAGTTGCTCATCCGATAGGAGCAAAGATGTGCTAATACGATTTAAATAGTGGTATCCAGCTGATAAATAGGGCGACCAGAACCAGAACTGATCAACGGCCTATAATACAAATTGAAAATTGCTCTCAAATGTGTGCACGTGGAAAAATTGTAAGCATTTACCTTTATCCTTTTCTTCTTCTGTTTTTTTTTTCGAGTGCATGTAAAAATGTACATCCCAACATTATACAAATTCTAAGCGGTACAGGATTTTACTTCATCCAATCTACAAGTATATCTCCATGATAATAAAGAGCACACGGTTTTCATACGAAGTCTTTCAAATCTGGATATTCATTCTATGAGGCCGTTCGCCGTGTCCACATTTTCATTTTAACAACCGTTTAAACACCACAGTTCAAAGCCCTTGTATTGGAAAACGTGAAATCTCTAACAAAATATTCAAATGTCCCCTTTGCCCTTCGATTCCAATGTCGTTCGTGGCAAAACAGAATAAATTTACTTTACGATGAAGAATATTGCAAGGCAATTAAATACTTTCTGTTGCATGAATGCAGCACAAAATTAGTTAAATATGTCTCACCTCGAGTTGCGCATTCATCCTTCACCTTTTTGATTTCTGGAAGCAAAATGTTTAAGTGTAGAGGCGTAACAATATTTTCAAACCTATGTCAGCAGTATCTAATCGGAATGCCGTTAGTTTTTTTCGTCATAGCAACATTCAATCCTATTATTCTTGAATAAAGCATGATCAGCTGATGATTGAATTCAGAGCCATCACACAGGCAGGACGACGAAGGGATAGGAAGATAGACAGGCATGTAGATATAGGAAGATAGGCAGACAAATTGGTGGACAGATATATAGACAGATAGATAGATAGATAGATAGATAGATAGATAGATAGATAGATAGATAGATAGATAGATAGATAGATAGATAGATAGATAGATAGATAGATAGATAGATAGATAGATAGATAGATAGATAGATAGATAGATAGATAGATAGATAGATAGATAGATAGATAGATAGATAGATAGATAGATAGATAGATAGATAGATAGATAGAT
>NC_135899.1:21795533-21798033 GCF_964194155.1 Cetorhinus maximus | reverse complement strand
TGTTGTTATGAATGCAGCACAAAATTAATTAAATATACCTCACCTTGAGTTGCAGCATCATCCTTCAACTGTTTGATTTCTGGACACAAAATGTTTGAGAGCGGAAACATTGCAATATTTTCAAATCTGTGTCAGTAGTATTTAATCTGAATGTCGTTTGTTTTTTCTTAGTAGCAGCATTCAATCCAATTATTCATGAATAAAGCGTCATCAGCTGATGATTGAATTCAGAGTCATCAGTTTGGCTGGACGACGAAGGGATAGGCAGAGAAAAACAGACATGTAGATAGGCAGAAAAATAGATAGATAGATAGATAGATAGATAGATAGATAGATAGATAGATAGATAGATAGATAGATAGATAGATAGATAGATAGATAGATAGATAGATAGATAGATAGATAGATAGATAGATAGATAGATAGATAGATAGATAGATAGAGAGAGAGAGAGAGAGAGAGAGAGAGAGAGAGAGAGAGAGAGAGAGAGAGAGAGAGAGAGAGAGAGAGAGAGAGAGAGAGAGATAGATAGATAGATAGATAGATAGATAGATAGATAGATAGATAGATAGATAGATAGATAGATAGATAGATAGATAGATAGATAGATAGATAGATAGATAGATAGATAGATAGATAGATAGATAGATAGATAGATAGATAGATAGATAGATAGATAGATAGATAGATAGATAGATAGATAGATAGATAGATAGATAGATAGATAGATAGATAGATAGATAGATAGATAGATAGATAGATAGATAGATAGATAGATAGATAGATAGATAGATAGATAGATAGATAGATAGATAGATAGATAGATAGATAGATAGATAGATAGATAGATAGATAGATAGATAGATAGATAGATAGATAGATAGATAGATAGATAGATAGATAGATAGATAGATAGATAGATAGATAGATAGATAGATAGATAGATAGATAGATAGATAGATAGATAGATAGATAGGCAGAGAGATAGATAGATAGATAGGCAGAGAGATAGAGAGGCAGAGGGATAGAGAGGCAGAGGGATAGAGAGGCAGAGGGATAGTGTGATGGGGTGATAAGCGGCTGGTTGGGTCGTTGGATGGATGCAGGGTTGGACGGATGGATGGATGGATAGATGCATCGAAGTGTGGAGGTGTGGTTGATTGGATGGCTGGATAGATGAATGGATGAATGGAGGGATGGAAAGATCGATGGATCGATGGATGAATGGATTGATGAAAGGTTGGATGGATAGTCGGATGGATGGATGAATGGATGGATGGATTGATGCTTATATATATGGCTGGATAAACAGATAGATATATAGGTAGATAGATTGAGAGAAAGATATACAGGCAGATGTACAGACAGACAGATAGACAAATGGGCCGATCGGTGTATGTGCAGCTGGGAGTTTGGATGGATGGATGGCTGGATCGATGGGGGAGGTGGGCGGACCAATCGATGGATGAATGGATGTATGGATGAATTGGGGGATAGATAGATGAATGTATGGGTGAATGGATGGATGGATGGATGGGGGGTGGTGGATGAATGGATGTATTGGGGGATGGATAGATGAATGTATGAGTGAATGGATGGATGGATTGGTGGATGGATGGACGGATGGATGGATGGACGGATGGACGGATGGATGGGTCCATGCTTCGATGGATTGTTCAGTGGATGGGCGAATGGATGTATGGATGGATGGAGAAATGTATGTTTGAAAGATCGATAGGTGGATGCATGGTTGGATGCATATATAGATGGATGGAATTTTGGATGGATGGATGGATTAATAGATGGATGTAATGATTTTAAAGTGCACGTTCATGCAAACAGGCAATGAGTAACCAGCTCAATAGATTGCTGGATTGATGATCAATTTGAAGCAGGAGCATTGGTTGATGAACGAATGAACTTTTCTGCTGTAGATGGATATACCCGCAGGTGTTTACATCCAAATTCGGACTGGTTGTAGGCGGATGAGCAATCGTCCTTATAAGGATGCAGCAGCCTATGTGGACAGCTAAGCAGGTAAAAACTAGAACAATCAAGAAAATTAATATTGGACATGCTTAGTATTTTGTAGAATGAGAGATATAATGACCATTTTTAAATAACCAAATGTTTAACAAATGAACAAAGATCAAGCTGAGTATATATTCAATGGCCGAAAAAGCAAGAGAGATTTTCAAAGCAGGGAATTGTGCTTGTGAAATAAGATCATTGTTATGCTAATTAAATGTGATTGTTTATATCCTCAGTACAAGCAGGGTGCCAGTAACCTATGGAACCTAATGGCATATATAACGAAATGCAAACTTCCTCTGAAACTTAATAACTTGGAGAAAAATTCAAAGTTTCTTCAAGACTTACGTTGGTCCTTTGCAGCTTCTGTTTTTAGTATGCATGCAAAAAATGTCATTGCACAGTTGAAGAACTTTTACTACTGAGTGGTATCAACCTAATCCAGTAAAAGAGTTGATTTTATTCTCGT
>NC_135899.1:21785533-21793033 GCF_964194155.1 Cetorhinus maximus | reverse complement strand
CAGGCTTAATATTGTATAGAATGAGACATATAATGAATATTGTTTTATGACCAAATAGTTGACGAATGAACAAAGGTCAAGCTGAGTATATAATCAGAGGCCGAAGATGCAAGAGAGATTTTCAAAGTTGGCACTTCTTCTTGTTAGATCATTTCACTGTTGTGCTAATAATATGTGATCGTTTATATCCACAGGAGGAGCAGGGCGCCAGTAACCTATGGAACCTACTGGAATATATAATGTAATGCCAGATTCGTACGAAACTTATTAACGTGCAGATAAATGTTCAGTTCGTTAAGGACTTACCTTTGTCCTTTGCAACTCCTATTTTTAGCATGCAAGCGAAAAAATCATCGCAGAGTTAAAGAAATTTTAATACTGAGTGTTATCAACCTAACACAGTCAATTAATTGATTTTATTCTCGTCAGTTGTAAATTTTTATTCTTTTTTCACTATCCACTAATTCATTACAAATGATGCTTCAACACAAAAGTTCATGGCCTTTTTGTGGAAGAGAAACGAGATGCTGTAAAAAATGATATGCAGGTTCTCCCAGCAGTTCGAATCCAACGATATCCCTGAGAAAAGGGGCGGATTTTCATTTTATCTGCCAAGATCTGATAAGATTATGAGAAAATTCATGCTATTTTTGAACAATACATGCACATGATTTCCATGTTACTCACCTAGGTCTGTCAGGTCAGTCTTCAATTTTGCGATCTCTATTTGCAAAATATTTACATTTATTAAGACAAAAAACGTTCTCCAATCCATACCCCTACCAATTAATCCGAATTGCATTTTATGTTGTTAGCAGCAGCATTTAATGCAGCCGTTGATGTCTGTAATTTAAAAGCAAAACCGATTGAATGAGTTGAGAGACATCACGTAAACAGACAGAAGTCAGGCAAACAGACTTACAGGCAGACGGACTGACCTACAGCTCGATAGACGGATAGACGGATAGACGGATGGGCGGATAGACGGATGGGCGGATGGGCGGATGGGCGGATGGACGGGTAGACAGGTTGACGGGTAGACGGGTAGGTAGGTAGGTAGGTAGGTAGGTAGGTAGGTAGATAGATAGATAGATAGATAGATAGACAGACAGACAGACAGACAGACAGACAGACAGACAGACAGACAGACAGACAGACCGACCGACCGACCGACCGACCGACCGACCGACCGACCGACCGACCGACCGACCGACAGACGGACAGACGGACAGACGGACAGACGGACAGACGGACAGACGGACAGACGGACAGACGGACAGACGGACAGACGGACAGACGGACAGACGGACAGACGGACAGACGGACAGACGGACAGACGGACAGACGGATAGACGGATAGACGGATAGACGGATAGACGGATAGACGGATAGACGGATAGATGGATAGATGGATAGATGGATAGATGGATAGATGGATAGATAGATAGATAGATAGATGGATAGATAGATAGATAGATAGATAGATAGATAGATAGATAGATAGATAGATAGATAGATAGATAGATAGATAGATAGATAGATAGATAGATAGATAGATAGATAGATAGATAGATAGATAGATAGATAGATAGATAGATAGATAGATAGATAGATAGATAGATAGATAGATAGATAGATAGATAGATAGATAGATAGATAGATAGATAGATAGATAGATAGATAGATAGATAGATAGATAGATAGATAAATGGAATTATATATGGCTGGGTGGATCGAGGATGGAGGGTTGGGGGATGAGAGATTGATGTTTGGATATTTGGTTTTCAGGATAGAGGGATGGATGTATTGATCGGTGAATGGATGGATGGATATTTGGATTCATCGATGTAATGATTTAAAAATGCAATTAATCGAAATAGGAAATGAGAAGCCAGCTCAGCAGATTGTTTGACTGATGATAAATTACAAACAGAAACATAGATCCATGTATGAATGAACTTTTGCACTGCTAGATGGACAGATCTGCAGGTGTTTCCATCCAAACTCGGATAGATGTTCTCCGGATCAGCAATCGTATTTGTAAGGTGACAGCTGGCTATGTAGACAGCTAAGAAGCTAAAAGCTAGATGAATGGTGATAGCTATTGATGGACAGGCTTAATGATATGTAGAATGAGATATATAATGAATATTGTTTTATGACCAAATAGTTGACGAATGAACAAAGGTCATGCTAAGTATATAATCAGAGGACGAAGACGCACGAGAGATTTTCAAAGTTGGCACTTCTTCTTCTTAGATCATATCACTGTTGTGCTAATAATATGTGATCGTTTATATCCACAGGAGGAGCAGGGCGCCAGTAACCTATGGAACCTACTGGCATATATAACGAAATTCAAAATTTGTCCGAAACTTATTAACGTGGAGAAAAATGGCAAGTTCATTAAGGACTTACCTTTGTCCTTTGCAACTCCTGTTTTTAGCATGCAAGCAAAAAAATCATCGCAGAGTTAAAGAAATTTTAATACTGAGTGTTATCAACCTAACACAGTCAATTAATTGATTTTATTCTCGTCAGTTGTAAGTTTTTATTCTTTTTTCACTATCCGCTAATTCATTACAAATGATGCTTCAACACAAAGGTTCATGGTCTTTTTGTGGAAGAGAAACGAGATACTGTTAAAATGAAATGCAGGTTCCCCCAGCAGTTCGAATCCAACGATATCCCTGAGAAAAGGGGAAGAATTTCATTTTATATCCCAAGATCTGATTAGATTATGTGAAAATTCATGCTATTTTTGAACACTACATGCACATGATTTCCATGTTACTCACCTAGATCTGTCAGGTCAGCCTTTAATTTTGCGATCTCTATTTGCAATATATTTACATTTATTAAGACAAAAAATGTACTCCAATCCGTACCACTACCAATTAATCCGAATTGCTTTTTATGTTTTTAGCAGCAGCATTTAATGCAGCCGTTGATGTCTGAAATTTAAAAGCAAAACCGTTTGAACGAGTTGAGTGTCATCACGTAGACAGACAGAAGACAGGCAAACAGATTTACAGGCAGACAGACAGGCAGACGGACTGACCTACAGATAGATCGATAGATCGATAGATCGATAGATAGATAGATAGATAGATAGATAGATAGATAGATAGATAGATAGATAGATAGATAGATAGATAGATAGATAGATAGATAGATAGATAGATAGATAGATAGATAGATAGATAGATAGATAGATAGATAGATAGATAGATAGATAGATAGATAGATAGATAGATAGATAGATAGATAGATAGATAGATAGATAGATAGATAGATAGATAGATAGATAGATAGATAGATAGATAGATAGATAGATAGATAGATAGAAAGAATGAATGACAGATTGATAGATAGATAGATAGAAAGAATGAATGACAGATTGATAGATAGAAAGAATGAATGACAGATTGATAGATAGATAGATAGAAACAATGAATGACAGATTGATAGATAGATAGATAGAAACAATGAATGACAGATTGATAGATAGATAGATAGAAACAATGAATGACAGATTGATAGATAGATAGATAGATAGATAGAAACAATGAATGACAGATTGATAGATAAATAGGAGGTTAAAAATATAGACAGAAACATAGATAGATAAATGAACTGTCCTGCTGCTATTTTGATATCTGTTCAGATTATTACATGTAAATTCGGATCGACGGTAGAGAGATGAGCAGTCACACAGAAAATATGCCACAGCCAAAGAGGCAGGAAACTATTTAGATGTTTTGCTATATAATGGCACGAGTGTATATAATTATTGATGCAAATTCTACACAAGAATAGAGATAAAATGAAGATCTATAAATAATGCAAACTTAGATGAATATACAAACACCAAGTCAGTTAATAGGTAATCAGAGTTTTAAGATGCAAGAGAGATTATGAATGAAGCGACAGATGCTCATCCGATAGTAGCAAAGACGTGCTAATGTTATTTAAATAGTTGTATCCAGCTTATCAACAGAGCGTCCGGAACCAGAACTGATCAACAGCCTTAAAAACGAATAGAAAATTGCTCTCAAATGTGTCCACATGCAAAAATTGTAAGCATTTACCTCTATCCTTTTCCTCTACTGTTTTTTTTTCGAGTGCATGTAAAAATGTTCATCGCAGCATTATATCAATTCTAAGTGGTACAGGATTTTACTTCATCCAATCTACAAATATATCTCATGATAAAAAAGAGCACACGATTTTCAAACGAGGTGTTTCAAATCTGGATATTCATTCTATGAGGCAGTACGCCGTGTCCACATTTTCATTCCACCAAATGTTTAAACACCACAGTTCAAAGTCTTTGCATTGGAAAATGTGAAATCTCGTTTTGTAATAAAATATTCAAATAACCCTTTTGCAGTTCGATTCCAATGTCGTTCGTGGGAAAAAAGAATATATTTAATTTATGATGAAGAATATTGCAAGGCAATTAAATACTTTGTGTTGTTATGAATGCAGCCCAAAATTAGTTAAATATGTCTCACCTCGAGTTGCACATTCATCCTTCAACTTTTTGATTTCTGGAAGCAAAATGTTTAAGTGCGGAGGCATAGCAATATTTTCAAACCTGTGTCAGCAGTATCTAATCGGAATACCGTTTGTTTTTTCTTCATAGCAACATTCAATCCTATTATTCTTGAATAAAGCATAATCAGCTGATGATTGAATTCAGAGCCATCAGATAGGCAGGACGACGAACGGATAGGAAGATAGGCAGGCAAGTAGATAGAGAGAAAGATAGACAGATAGACTTGTAGATAGACAGGTAGATAGGCAGACAAATTGCTGGCTGGCTGGCTGGCTGGCTGGCTGGCTGGCTGGCTGGCTGGCTGGCTGGCTGGCTGGCTGGCTGGAAACATTGAATGACAGATTGATAGATAAATAGGAGGTTAGAAATATACGCAGAAACATAGATAGATAAATGAACTGTCCTGCTGCTAGTTTGATATCTGTTCAGATTATTACATGTAAATTCGGATCGATGGTAGAGAGATGAGCGGTCACACAGAAAACATGCCACAGCCAAAGGGGCGGGAAACTATTTACGTGTTTCGCTATATAATGGCACGAGTGCAGATAATTACTGATGAAAATGCAACATAGGAACAGACATCAAATGAAGATGTATAAATTATGCAAACTGCGATGAATAGACAAATACCAAGGCAGTAAATAGGTAATCAGAGGCAAGAGAGATTATGAATGAAGCGGAAGTTGCTCATCCAATAGGAGCAAAGATGCGTTATTACTATTTAAATAGTTGTATGCAGCTTATAACACAGCGCCCAGAACCAGAACTGATCAAAAACATAGAAAACGTATTGAAAATTGCTCTCAGATATGTGCACGTGGAAAAAATGTAAGCATTTTACCTTTATCCTTTTCCGCTTCTGTGTTTTTTTTGAGTGCATGTAAAAATGTTCATCGCAGCATTATACAAATGCTAAACGGTAGAGGATTTTACTTCAACCGATCAACAAATATATCTCCATGATAATAAAGAGCACACGATTTTCATGCAAGGTGGTTCAGATCTGAATTTTCATTCTATGAGGCAGTTTGCCGTCTCCACATTTTCATTCCATCAAATGTTTAAAAACCGCAGTTCAAAGTCTTTGTATTGGAAAATGTGAAATCTCGTTTTGTAACAAAATATTCAAATGTCCCTTTTACAGTTCGATTCCAATGCCTTTCGTAGCAAAAAAGAATACATTTAATTTATGAAGAAGAATATTTCAAGGCAATAAAGTTATTCGTGTTGTTATGAATGCAGCACAAAATTAGTTAAATATGTCTCACGTTGAGTTGCACATTCATCCATCAACTGTCTCATTTCTGTAAGCAAAATGTTTAAGTGCTGAGACATAGTAATATTTTCAAACCTGTGTCAGTAGCATTTAAGATGAATGTCGTTTATTTTTTCTTAGTAGCAGCATTCAATCCAATTACTCATGAATAAAGCGTCATCAGCTGATGATTGAATTCAGTGTCATCAGTTTGGCAGGACGACGAAGGGATAGGCAGATTAACAGACAGGTAGGTAGGTAGGTAGGTAGGTAGATAGATAGATAGATAGATAGATAGATAGATAGATAGATAGATAGATAGATAGATAGATAGATAGATAGATAGATAGATAGATAGATAGATAGATAGATAGATAGATAGATAGATAGATAGATAGATAGATAGATAGATAGATAGATAGATAGATAGATAGATAGATAGATAGATAGATAGATAGATAGATAGATAGATAGATAGATAGATAGATAGATAGATAGATAGATAGATAGATAGATAGATAGATAGATAGATAGATAGATAGATAGATAGATAGATAGATAGATAGATAGATAGATAGATAGATAGATAGATAGATAGATAGATAGATAGATAGATAGATAGATAGATAGATAGATAGATAGATAGATAGATAGATAGATAGATAGATAGATAGATAGATAGATAGATAGATAGATAGATAGATAGATAGATAGATAGATAGATAGATAGGCAGACGGATAGTGTGATGGGCTGATGAGCGGCTGGATGTGTCTATGGATGGATGGAGGGTTGGACGGATGGATGGATGGATGGATGGATAGATGCATCGAAGTGTGGAGGTGTGGATGATTGGATGGATGGATGGATGAATGGGTGGGTGAAAGGATGGATGGATCGATGGTTCGATGAATGAATGGATTGATGAATGGTTGGATGGATAGTCAGATGGATGGTTGGATGAATTAATAGATGGATGGATTTATGTGTGGATGGATGGACATATGCTTATATGTATGGATGGATCAACAGATAGATATATAGTTGGATAGATTGATAGAAAGATAGACTGACAGATATATGGACAGACAGATAGACAAATGGGCTGATCAGTGGATGTGCGGCTGAGAGTTTGGATGGGTGGATGGATGGATGGGGGAGGTGGACGGAGTGATTGATGTATGGATGCATGGATGTCTGGATGTATTGGGGGAAGGATAGATGAATGTATCGGTGAATGCATGGATGGGGGGGGGGCTGGATGCATGGATGATTTGCGGGATGGATAGATGAATGTATGGGTGAATGGATGGTCGGATGGGCGAATGGATGAATGGATGGATGGATAAATGTATGTTTGAAAGGTCGATAGGTGGATGCCTGGTCGGATGCATATATAGATGGATGGAATTTTGGATTGATGGATGGATTAATGGATGGATGTAATGATTTTGAAGTGCACGTTCATGCAAACAGGCAATGAGTAACCAGCTCAACAGATTGCTGGATCGATGATCAATTTGAAGCAGGAGCATAGGTTGATGTACGAATGAGCTTTTGTGCTGCTAGATGGATATACCTGCACGTGTTTACATCCAAAATCGGACTGGTTGTAGGCGGATGAGCAATCGTCCTTATAAGGATGCAGCAGCCTATGTGGACAGCTAAGCAGGTAAAAGCTAG
>NC_135899.1:21745533-21780533 GCF_964194155.1 Cetorhinus maximus | reverse complement strand
TAGATAGATAGATAGATAGATAGATAGATAGATAGATAGATAGATAGATAGATAGATAGATAGATAGATAGATAGATAGATAGATAGATAGATAGATAGATAGATAGATAGATAGATAGATAGATAGATAGATAGAAAGAAAGATAGATAGATAGATAGAAAGATAGATAGATAGATAGATAGATAGATAGATAGATAGATAGATAGATAGATAGATAGATAGATAGATAGATAGATAGATAGATAGATAGATAGATAGATAGATAGATAGATAGATAGATAGATAGATAGATAGATAGATAGATAGATAGATAGATAGATAGATAGATAGATAGATAGATAGATAGATAGATAGATAGATAGATAGATAGATAGATAGATAGATAGATAGATAGATAGATAGATAGATAGATAGATAGATAGATAGATAGATAGATAGATAGATAGATAGATAGATAGATAGATAGATAGATAGATAGATAGATAGATAGATAGATAGATAGATAGATAGATAGATAGATAGATAGATAGATAGATAGATAGAAAGATAGAAACAATGAATGACAGATTGATAGATAAATAGGAGGTTAGAAATATAGGCAGACACATAGATAGATAAATGAACTGTCCTGCTGTTGGATTAATATCTCTTCAGTTATTATATGTAAATTCGGATCAACGGTAGAGAGATGAGCAGTCACACAGAAAACATGCAATAGCCAAAGAGGCAGGAGCTTTAAGAGGCATGAGAGATTATGAATGAAGCGACAGTTGCTCATTGGATAGGAACACATATGTGCTGATATTACTATATAGTTGTATCCAGCTTAAAGACAGAGCGCCCAGAACCAGAACTGATCAAAATTATATAAAACGAATTGAAAATTGCTCTCAAATATGTGCACGTGGAAAAAATGTAAGCATTTTACCTTTATCCTTTTCCGCTTCTGTTTTTTTTTTGAGTGCATGTAAAAATGTTCATCGCAGCATTATACAAATTCTAAGCAGTACAGGATTTTGCTTCATCCAATCTACAAATATATCTCCATGATAATAAAGAGCACACGATTTTCATACAAGGAGTTCCAAACCAGGATATTCATAGTATGACGCAGTTCGCCGTGTCCACATTTTCATTCCATCAACTGTTTAAACACCACAATTCAATGTCTATGTACTGGAAAATGTGAAATCTCGTTTTGTAACAAAATATTCAAATATCCCTTTTGCAGTTCAATTCCAATGTCGCTCGTAGCAAAGAATAATATATTTTATTTATGATTAAGAATATTACAAGGAATTTAAATAATTTGTGTTGTTCTGAATGCAGCACAAAAGTAGTTAAATATGTCTCACCTCGAGCTGTGCAATCATCCTTCAGCTTTTTGATTTCTGGAAGCAAAATGTTTAAGTGCGGAGACATAGCAATATTTTCAAACCTGTTTAAGGAGTATTTAATCTGAATTGCATTTGCTTTTTCTTCGCAGCAACATTCAATCCTATTATTCATGGATAAAGCGTGATCAGCTGCTGATAGAATTCAGATTCATCAGATTGGCAGGACGATGAAGGGATAGGTAGATAGACAGACATGTAGATAACCGGAAAGATAGATAGATAGATAGATCGACATGTAGATAGACAGGCAAAGATGTAGAGAGAGTGATAGATAGTCAGGTAGATAGACAGGCAAATATGTAGAGAGAGTGATAGATCGTCAGGTAGATAGACAGGCGAAGATGTAGAGAGAGTGCTAGATCGTCAGGTAGATAGACAGGCAAAGATGTAGAGAGAGAGAGAGAGAGAGAGAGAGAGAGAGATAGAGGGAGAGAGAGATAGATAGATAGATAGATAGATAGATAGATAGATAGATAGATAGATAGATAGATAGATAGATAGATAGATAGATAGATAGATAGATAGATAGATAGATAGATAGATAGATAGATAGATAGATAGATAGATAGATAGATAGATAGATAGATAGATAGATAGATAGATAGATAGATAGATAGATAGATAGATAGATAGATAGATAGATAGATAGATAGATAGATAGATAGATAGATAGATAGATAGATAGATAGATAGATAGATAGATAGATAGATCGATAGATCGATAGATCGATAGATCGATAGATCGATAGATAGATAGATAGATAGATAGATAGATAGATAGATAGATAGATAGATAGATAGATAGATAGATAGATAGATAGATAGATAGATAGATAGATAGATAGATAGATAGATAGATAGATAGATAGATAGATAGATAGATAGATAGATAGATAGATAGATAGATAGATAGATAGATAGATAGATAGATAGATAGATAGATAGATAGATAGATAGATAGATAGATAGATAGATAGATAGATAGATAGATAGATAGATAGATAGATAGATAGATAGATAGATAGATAGATAGATAGATAGATAGATAGATAGATAGATAGATAGATAGATAGATAGATAGATAGATAGAAACATTGATAGACGGGTTGATAGATAGATAGGAGGTTAGAAATATAGGCATAAACATTGACAGATAAATGAACTGCCCTGCTGTCGGTTTGAAATCTGTTCACATAATTACATGTAAACTCGAAACAACGGTAGAGAGATGCATCGTCACGCAGAACACCAGTAACAGCCAAAGAGGCAGGAAACTATTTACGTGTTTCGCTATATAATGGCACCAGTGTAGTTAATTATTGATGCAAACTCTACATAACAATAGAGATAAAATTAATATCTCTTACTAATGCAAACTGCGATGAATAGACAAAGACCAAGGCAGTAAATAGGTAATCAGAGGTTTAAGAGGCAAGAGGGATTATGAATGAAGCTTCAGTAGCTCATTCGATAGGGACAAAGATCTGTTAAAATTACTATATAGTTGTATCCAGCTTATAAACAGAGTGCGCAGAACCAGAACTGATCAACAGCCTATAAAACGAATTGAAAATTGCTCTCAAATGTGTGCACGTGGGAAAATTGTAAGTATTTACCTTTATCCTTTTCCTCTTCTGTTTTTTTTGTCGAGTGCATGTAAAAATTTTCATCGCAGCATTACACAAATTCTAAGCGGTAGAGGATTTTACTTACTTCATCCAATATACAAATATATCTCCTTGATAATAAAGAGCACACGACTTTCATACAAGGAGTTCCTAACCAGGATATTCATTATATGAGGCAGTTCGCACTGTCCACATTATCATTCCATCAACTGTTTAAACACTACAATTCAACGTCTTTGTATTGGAAAATGTGAAATCTCGTTTTGTAACAAAATATTCAAATATTCCTTTTGCAGTTCGATTCCAATGTCGTTCGTGGCAAAGAAGAATACATTTAATTTATGATTAAGAATATTGAAAGGCATTTAAATAATTTGTGTTGTTCTGAATGCAGCACCAAAGTAGTTAAATATGTCTCACCTCGAGTTTTGCAATCAGCCTTCAACTTTTTGATTTCTGGGAGAAAAATATTTAAGTGCGGAGAGATAGCAATATTTTCAAACCTGTGTCTGCAGTATTTAATCTGAATGTCGTTTGTTTTTTCTTCATAGCAACATTCAATCCTATTTTTCATGAATAAAGTGTGATCAGCTGCTTATAGAATTCAGAGTCATCAGATAGGCAGGACGATGAAGGGATAGGTTGATAGACAGACATATAGATAGCCGGAAAGATAGACAGATAGATAGATCAATATGTAGATAGTCAGGTAGATAGACAGACAAATAGGTAGACAGATAGATAGATCAATAGGAAGACAGATAGATAGATAGATCAATAGGTAGACAGATAGATAGATCAATAGGTAGACAGATAGATAGATCGATAGGTAGACAGATAGGTAGACAGATAGATAGACAGATAGATAGACAGATAGATAGATAGATAGATAGATAGATAGATAGATAGATAGATAGATAGATAGATAGATAGATAGATAGATAGATAGATAGATAGATAGATAGATAGATAGATAGATAGATAGATAGATAGATAGATAGATAGATAGACAGATAGACAGATAGACAGATAGACGGATAGACGGATAGACGGATAGACGGATAGACGGATAGACGGATAGACGGATAGACGGATAGACGGATAGACGGATAGACGGATAGACGGATAGACGGATAGACGGATAGACGGATAGACGGATAGACGGATAGACGGATAGACGGATAGACGGATGGACGGATGGACGGATGGACGGATGGACGGATGGACGGATGGACGGATGGACGGATGGACGGATGGACGGAGGGACGGAGGGCGGATGGACGGATGGACGGATGGACGGATGGACGGATGGACGGATGGACGGATGGACGGATGGATGGATGGACGGATGGACGGATGGATAGATAGGCAGATGGATAGATAGGCAGATGGATAGATAGGCAGATGGATAGATAGGGAGATGGATAGATAGGCAGATGGATAGATAGGGAGATGGATAGATAGGCAGATGGATAGATAGGCAGATGGATAGGGAGATGGGCTGATGTGAGGCTGGACGGTTCTATGGATGGATGGAGGGATGGGCGGGTGAATGGATGGATGGATGGAGGGATGGGCGGGTGAATGGATGGATGGATGAATGGATGGGCGGATGGATGGAGGGATGGGCGGGTGAATGGACGGATGGATGGATGGATGGGCGGGTGGATGGATGGATGGATGGGCGGGTGGATGGAGGGATGGATGGAGGGATGGACGGACGGATGGACGGACGGACGGACGGACGGACGGGCGGATGGATGGATGCAGTAACGTGTGGAGGGGTGGATGATTGAATGCGTGGATGGGTGGCTGGCTGATTGGCTGGGTGAGAGATTGGGTATATGGATGGATAGATGCAAGAATGGATGGATGGATTGGTGGCTGGAAGGATGGATGGATCAATGGATGAATGGATTGATGAATGAATGGATGGATGGATGCATGGATGCATGGATGGATGGATTGTTGGATGAATGGATGCATGGATGTATGAATGGCTGGATGGATGGATAGGTGGATGGATGGATGAACGGATGGATGTGTGAATGGTTGGATGGATAACTGGAATCTTGGAGGTGTGAATGGTTGTATTGTTGAATCTGTCGATGGGTTGATGCGTGGGTGGATATTTGTTTGGATGAATGGCTGGATGAGTGGATGAATGACTGGATGGACGACTTTAATTAATATTGCAATTGTTTGCAAAGAGAATGTTATTTACAAGTGATATTGCAGTAATATACACCACCAAGCAATGCAATGTATAGTCTCAAGGAAATTATTGAAAAAAAGAGTAACAACAATGACTTCCAGCGTTTGATGAATAAAGTGAGGCGATCAGAATAACAGAAATCTTTTAAAAATCAGAAAGAAGCAGTCCACTTCAAAAATAGAAGCTGCATTCATATATAAGACTGACGCAAAAATTGCTAGTAATGTAAGTTAATAAATTATTGGTGAAAGGTGCGACAGCATGATCAAAGCAGTTATTGAAAGTTTAATTTGCTTCACGAATGATAAAATTCATGCACTCAGTTTCATTTCTTCAAGGAGTCATAACTTTTATGAGCAGACCAAAATACTTTTAAGAAGATCGGTCAATTATCTCCTCAGGTATGCAACCGAAATGTTCATATTTTTTGAAAAAGTGTTCCAATAGTTTCACCTCATTTCATCGCAGCGCTATATATTAATGTTAAGCCTAATACCTATGCACAATTTTCCACCATCAGCACCATCAGGGGCCAGGAATAAACTTGAATTCAGTGTGACTGAATTTCTACTATGAACCAATATTAAGCGACGAGATCCTGTACATAAGCATGTTAAATAATTTTCTATTTCTTCATGCGCACATAGAAACAGTACAGAATTTTTTGAAAATAACATACTTACAACAATTTATTGATCACATACCTGCATCTCGCGCATCAACTAACTCCTCTGTTGAGCGGAAATGATCAGAAAAAAGGCTTTGATAAATTCTCCAACTACCAAATTCTTCCAACTACCAATGCACTTGGTCAAAGATAGTAATGCCAAAGGCGAAATTTAAACTATAAGCACCCAGATTCGCATGGCTCTAAGGCAGTATATAAATGTTTATTTTATCCCGTACAGTATGAAACTTTTTTTTTCAAATTTCAAAAGGTGCTTCCCTCATTTCGAAATAAATAACGTGTAGTCTTTCTTATGGCAAAATAGAAATCACTTTGATAGTATGTATCAAAAGTCGTTTTTATTTCTCCACATATGTTTTCTTGACTCGATCACTGCATGTTTTCCATGCACATTTTTTAAAAATATTACAACAGACAAACTGCAGGAAGTATTCGAACGGAAGCATATTGGTAATATCTGTTTACTTGTAATCCAGGGGCCCGAAATAATGTTCCAGAGACAAGTGTGAAATTCGCACCATAGAAGCTGGGGAAGTGTCACTTCAAATAATATTCCTCGAATGAAAAGCTAGCCTCAGTAATGGTGCTCATAAACCTACCAGATTGTCATAAAAATATTCATGTGAGACAGGAATCTTCTTCAGGAAATGAAATCTGCCATCTTTCCTTGAGTTGGCCTATATGTGTCTCCCGACCTGCAGCAATGCAGTTGACTCTTCACTGCCCTCTGAAATGCCCAAGCACGGTTTTAGGTTGTATACTGTGTCAGTAGGCATCGGAAGCCACAAAGGCACACTCTGTCCAATCAACTTTTCAAAGCCCTCCTCGCTAAGACCTGGGGGCTTGTGACAATCTTAAGTGGCATATCCCACAGACTCGACGAGTATCAACCCGCCAAATACCCACAAAATCACCTGACATTCAATGCCCCAGATTCTTTCCATGCTGCGTTTGTCCAGTCCCACTGGCAGGACGGTTGAAATATGGATGGTGGCAGAAATATACATTCATGGAGTGGCCCTAGAAGTCATCAACATTGACTCTGGACCTTTGAATTCCTATGCATCAGGTTAAACTCGGGCAAGTACACCTCCTACTGATTGCTATATATGCCATCTCTCGGCATAGGACACTGCTCCCCCATGTTAAACAACACTTGCAAAATGCTCTTAGGGTAGTAAGAGCACAAAATGTATTCTGAGTGGGGCAATAAAGCCCATCGCCAGGCTCGGCAGCAGTGCTGCTGATCGAATCATGTATGGCATACCTGCCAGACTGAACCAGCTGCATGTGGTGAGACAACAAAATTGATGGGAAAGCCTATATGACTTCGCCTTCACTAATTTATCTTCCATAGTAAATGCAGCTGCCAATGGCGGTCTTGGTAGAAGTGAACATCACACAATCCATGTGGAAGTCTTAACTTCGCGCTGCAGATTCCCAACAACACCACCCCACTCCTCCACCCCACCCCCATCCCCACACCCCCACCCTACCCTGTTGTGGACTACCACCATGCTAAATTGGAAAATTATAATATATTTATCACTTTAAAATTAGGCATCTGTCAGGCGCTGTGCACCACCAGCAGCAAAACTATATAAAACAACGTGCAACTATGGAGGCTGGCATATCCCTTGTTTTAACTTTGTCAGGACGTTAATCGAACCAACTGTGATTTAATACGAGTGTAAGATAACAGTCCAGCTGCAGGAACAGGTGCACATAAAAGTTAGATTCCAAATGCTAAAGCCACTACAAAGAACCAGATGCATTCTGATAAGCAGAAGCCGTTTGATACCGTCAGAACTCAGCGAACCCACAACCATTGGAGTAGGTGAAAAACTCTGCCAACCTTCTACATCCAGTCGTGAATGGCGGTGGAAATTTAAACAACTATCGGGTGGAAAAGGCGCCACAAATTTCCCATTCTCAGTGATGCTGGATGCAAGTATTTAAATGCAAAAGAAAAGACTGAAACGTTTGCAACAATCTTCATTCAGCAGTTCCGATTTGATGATGATTCAGGTTTCCTCCTGAGGATCCCAGGAATCCATATGTCAATATTTAGCCAATGTCATTCGCTCTTTGTGATATAAAGAAGTGTGAATGCGCTGGATACAGCAAAGAAAACATCCCGTTTGTAGTACTGGTGATTTGTTCTCCATAATTAGACATTCCACCGCCCAAGTTGTTCCAGTGAAACTACAGAACTTGAAAATACCCAACAAAGTTGAATATTGCCAATATATATCATGCCCAAAAAGCAGGAAAATCCGATGAAAGCAATTACTGCCTTAGCAGACTACTCTCAATTATCAGCAAATAACTGAAAAGTGACTTTGGCATTCTAATAAGCCTTGCTTGGCCACCAAAAATCTACTCAGCAATGCTCAATGTAGGTACAACCAGCACCACTCATCTCCAGACCTCATCGGAGCATTGGATAAAACATGGATAAAGGAACTGTATTCGACAAGGTTGCGGCATCAAGGTGCCTAGTAAAATGGCAGCAAATAGCAAACAAGGGGAAAGCTATAAAATTGTTGGATTATAACAAGAGCTAAAAAGGATATGGTTGTTGTTGTTGGAGGCCAGAAACATCAGCCATAGGACATCACAGCAGGAGTTCAGTTGCATAGTGATCACCGCCTTATCATCTTCGGAGGCTTAATCAATGATATTCCTTCCAACATGAGGTCAGAAAGCCGATGCTTACTGATTAGGAACATAGGCACATCGGAACAGGAGTAGGTTATTCGGCCCGTCGAACCTCCGCCACCATTTAACTAGATTATGGCTGATCTTCCACCTCAACCTAGAAATGTATCGACATCTGCTTTGAACATACTCAATTACTCAGCCAAGAGAAATTGGGAATGTACAATAAATACTGGCCTAGCCAGCAATGCCCACATTCCATGAACGAATGAAAAAAAAAACTCCACCGCCCTCGGAGGTAGAGAATTACAAAGATGTATCACACTCTGTCTGAAAAAAATCATCCTCATCTCTGTCCTAAATGGCCTACGGCTACGTCTAAGACTGTGTCCACTATTTCCAGATTCCCAACCAGGCGAAAGATCTTTCCTGTATCTACCCTGTCGAGCCCTGGAAATATTCCGCACACTTCAATGAGATCATCTCTCATTATCCAAGCACTAAAGAATACTGACCCAGCCTCCTTAATATATCCTTAAAGGACTATCCTGCCATCCCAGGGATTAGACTGGTGAACAATTAATACACACCCTCTAAGGCCAGTATATTCATCCTTTGGTAAGGAGAACAAAACTGCACATAATATTCCAGGTGTGGTCTCAATAAGGTTCTATAGACTGCAGAAAGGCTTCCTTATCCCTATACTCAAACCACTTTGCACAAAAAGGTAACATACTATTTGCCTTGCTAATTGATTGCTGCACATGCAAGCTAGCTTTCAGAAACATATGAAAGCCCAGGCCTCTTTGGACATCAGGCTTTCCCAATCTCTCCCAAATTAAGAAATACTCTCCATTTCTGCTTTTCCAACAAAAGTGGATAACTTCACATTTTTCCACAGTATATTCCATCTGCCATGTTTTTAACCATTCTCTTAGTCTCTCTAAATCTCCGTGAAGCCACTGTGCATCTTCCTCACAAGCTTTGTGTCATCAGGAAACTTGGAACTGTTACATTTTGTCGCCACATCCAAATGATTGATGAAGATTGTGAATAGCTGGGTCCCAAAAGTTGATACTTGTGATACTGCACTAGTCAGAGCCTGCCAACCTGAGCTTATCCATCCTCTATGTTTTCTGTCCTTTAACCAATATATTTCCCCTAATACGATGAGCTCCAATTTTGCTTACCTCTTGTATGGGACCTTATCGAAAACCTTCCGAAAGTCCAGATACACCGCATCCACTGTTGCTTCCTTATCTATTCTGCTAGTAACAGCCTCAAAAAACTCCAACAGGTTTTCCAAATGTGAGTTCCCTTCCATAAAGCCACGTTGACTCTGCACAATCTCAACATTATTTTCTAAATGCCCAGTTATCACATCCTTTTAGAACACATTCCAGCATTTCCCTACCACTGATATCAGGCTAGCAAATTTGTAGTTGCCGGTTTTCTTACCCCGTCCTTTCTTAAACAGGTAACTCACATTTGCTCACTTTCAGTCCGTGGACACCCACCAGAATATATAGAATTTTCAAAGATGATCACCGATGCATACATTAGGTTTAAAGTGACCCTTTTCAACACTCTGGCATGAAGATCATCAAATCCATGAGATTTGTCAACTTCCAGTCCCATTAACTCCTCCACCACTATTTTATTAGATAATATTAATTTATTTCAGATTCTCAATCTCACTAGTCCTTTGCCTCCCCAATATTTTCAAGAGGTTTCTTATATCTTTAGCGTGAAAAAGACAAAATGTGTTTGGCTTATCCACCTTTTTCTTATCACCCATTACAAATTTTGCATTCTCTGCCTGAAATGGGCACATTTGCCTTTACTTACCTGTTCCTTTTTACTTGCCTATAGAAGATTATAGAGTCTCTTTTATGTTCCTGGCTAGTTTAATTTAGTTTAATTTACTATTTTATTTCCTCTTTTTGCATCAATTTCTTTGTGCTCTTTGGTTGAATTTTAAAGCGATCCTAAATCTTAGGCTCACCAATGTTGTCACTTTATATGCCTCTTCCTTTCATCTGGTAAAATCCTTAACTTCTCTTGTTAGCCATAGTTGGACCGCTTTTCCTACGGGTTTTTTGTAACTTATAGGAATGTAAATCTGTTGCAAACTGTCTATTAATTCTTAAAATAGGCCATAGCCTGCCTACCGTCATACTTTTTGATGTAGATCGCCAATCTACCTCAGACATTTACCCCTCATGCCTTTGTAGTTCCCTCTGTTTAGATTAAACGCCCTACTTCGGAGTGATCAGCCTCACTTTCAAACCTCACGTAGAATTCTATCATATTCTGGCCACTTTTCCCTTTTACAACGAGATTATGAATTAACCATTATTTAATGCACAATACTAGGTCTAAAACAGCCCGCTCCCTAGCTGGTTGCTCTGTATACTGTTCTAAAAAATCATCACAAAAACCATTACGCAGTGTTCAGTGCTATTCACAATTTTTCAGATTCTGGGGCATCCTGGTTCTTCATGCACAAAGACCTGGACAACTTTCAAGGTTAGAATGATCGCAACTATTATTTGCATCACACAATTGGTCAGGTGGTTATCATTTCCAACCAGAGACAGTCTAACAACCTCCCCTTGACATTCAAACCGTCGCTGAATTCCCTGCCATCAACATCCTGGGGGGGTTACAATTTACCGGAAATGCAGCGGGACAAACATTACCAATACTGTGGCTGCAAGGGGAGGTAGAATAACTTGAATTCAGTTATTGTAATCCACCTCCTGACCTCCAAAATTCTATCTGCCATCTACAGGGAACAAGCCAGTAGAGTGATTGGATTCTTTCCATATCCCTGGTTGAGTGTGGCCCTAACAACACTGAAGGTGCGACAAAGCAGTCTGCTTAGTCTGCATCTCTAACCGCCACCTTGAATGTTCGTTTCCTCCAACACTAGCATACAGTGGTAGCAGCATTTTCCATTTACAAAAGATACTACACAATTCGCTAAGACTCCAACGACTGTACCTTCAAAACTACGCTGAGAAGCAAAGGGGCAACAAACGCAAGGGCAATCCAGCACGTGCAAATGCTCATCCAAATCACGCAGCATTCTGACATGGAAATATATTGCCACTTTCTTTTGCTGTCACTGGCTTAAAATCCTGGAAATTCCTCGTCAGCAGCAAGGTGGGTGCACCTACACCATATGGACGGTTGTTTCAAGAGGCGCCTCACCAGCATCTTCTCAATGGCCTTTTGGAACGGGCAATAATTCCTGGTCATACCACTAATGTTCACATCCAAGAACGACTAAATAAAAAAAGAAGCATTTTTTATTGGGGAAACGTCATTAGATAACAATTTGGCCAGACACTAACAACATCAACTAATTTTGGTAAATCAATTTGGTAAATCAACTGATGTGGAAATCACTTTTTTTCACAGTATGTCGAACCTGTTGTTCTTAGGTTTTTTTTCAGTTTGTCGATTTCTGAAAGAGATCAATATTTTGAATTATTCAAATTTCATTAAGCTGCCTTGGCAACAACCACTGATTATCATATAGTGAGGTCGATCGAAATGGAAGGATAAGAGCAGCGAAACAAAGAAGGAAACTGAAAGAAAGAATGAGGGAGAGGAGGATGTTTTTGACATTACTTTTAAGAATTTGAGAAGTTCAAATGAGTTCTGGCCGATGTTAAAGCCCAGCTGCCTCCTGTGGTCCTGGTTTGTGGGGGTGCTTTTTTTGGAGACTTATACGTGAAAACCCCAAAAGGCAATCCGCTGATTTTCAACAGTGGCTATTAGGATAAAGCATTCAGGTGAATAGCATATGCAAGTGCGACTACAAACCAAAAAATGTCGCTGGTTTGCCAATGCTTATTTTTGCCTTACACAGTGTTCCATGAAAACCATTATGACAAAATGCTGCACACTGGGGATCCGTTCCAAATTTAGACCGTCCCTCCTCTCTTTCGCATTTCTAGGGCCATATTAAGAAAATATATTCCTGAACTGTCGTGAAAAACCAGGACTTTTCAAACGTCTGTTCAAGATTCAGTTAGATCAGGTGCTAGCTCAAATTTTGATTTCACACTTAGATATGTCTGTTGCTGATATCGCCTTGAATTGGTTGCAATGAAATATTTTCGATCCTAAGATCGTGAGCAATATGACGTAATACCAATGATTATTCGATTGTGCATTTTGATGAAATAACTAATAACCATGCCAGCCATATTTTGAATTAAACAGCAATTCGTAATGTGGCAAAACATCCGGGATTTTTTTTTAATAATTTGCTTTGGATTAAGAGGACAGCAACATCAAAGCGTCAGCTTGAACAGGTGTATGAAAAATTCACGAGCAATATTGAATTTTATGCGCAGTGATACAGCATCTATCTGGTGCTTTATATAAACATGAACATGGACTTGTTGTGCCAAAGGGAGTTTCCCTTTCTATAATTTGCAATTAATTCCCGTTAACTCTGCACAATTCATTATAATTTGATAATTAAAGGTACAAAGCATAACATTATTTTCAATGTCAATTTTTGTCTTTGAATTTTAGCAAATAACGCCAATTTGATGGAAAGTAACAAACGACCTGATTTTAGTTTAAGGGACTAATTTTATTTGCTTGTGTGGTCGCTCTCTCTCTCTCTCTCTCTCTCTTAGACGTTGATCAGACAGTTGAACTGCTCTGTGTTTTGTTCTGCACCATATGGTCAATTGGAGAGGCTTCATCAGGAAGTTATTTGAATAGCAAAATCATGTGTACATCTCCTTAGCCAATCTCACTGAAATGTCGTTAATAATCACCGCAGAGTTTAATAGAGGGGTTGCAGTTTGAATATTCAACTCAATGTCATAACATGCACAGAATGAGAAATAAAGAGTCAAAGTTATTTGAAGTTTTAAAACCATTGCTTCATGAGTCAAAAATTATATCAGATACCCTAGATGAAATGCTCTTGGGGGAAATACATCTAAAGCCGTAATAAACTTAGTGTTAAACATATAATGCATAATGATATTGACTAATATGATCAGAAACAGAACCAAACTACTCGACGATTGTTGTTCCCTGTCTCACAGATTTAAAAGTAAACGTGAGTCAAATATCAGTAATTGCACTTCAGTGGGTTTCCCCATTCATGTGATCACTTTCTCGGAACTGCCTCCACTTTCAGAATCTGTATTGTATGCCTTCGCCAGCAACAGCAAGAAAATATCTCAAGTGGTGCACACATTGGACATAATGGTCTGATATCCTGAAAGTTAGAGGCAGTTCAAAAGATGCATTGTTTTTCCATATTATAGCTACTATTTAATTTTGACATTCAAATTTTAAGAAAAGAAATATGCACACCACGTAAGAAGAGACACCGAATTTATACTGTTGCTTAATTACAAGTAGCCATGTGAAGACATTACAAATGTAGAATTGATATCAGGAGGTAAGAGCATCACCAATATCAGAGAGAACTAGTAATGTCGTGCATGATTCCAAAAAGAAATTCTATATCCTCGTTTTTTCTAGGAACACTATGTTTTAACGACTGAAGTATTATTGTTGGTCCGATAGATATAGACATAGAGACATATGGCTGGACAGACGGACAGACGGATGGAAGGACGGACAGAAAGACGGATGGGTAGACGGATAGATGAACAGATGTGCGGACGGGCGGACGGATGGACAGAAGGCCGAGGTATAGATGGGTGAATAGACAAACAAACAAGAAGAAAGGAAGAAAGGAAGAAAGAAAGAAAGAAAGAAAGGAAGAAAGAAAGAAAGAAAGAAAGGAAGGAAGGAAGGAAGGAAGAAAGAAAGAAAGAAAGAAAGAAAGAAAGAAAGAAAGAAAGAAAGAAAGAAAGAAAGAAAGAAAGAAAGAAAGAAAGAAAGAAAGAAAGAAAGAAAGAAAGAAAGAAAGAAAGAAAGAAAGAAAGAAAGAAAGAAAGAAAGCAATCTGCAATGATAAATGTTTAGCTACATGGAAAACGTTCAATTCGATCACAAGTTATGCAAAACAGTCCACTTCTTAAGCATGGTGAGAAAATGAAAACCGGGAATTAAAGGTCAGTTTAGCTAACTTCTGCTGAACAGCAATTTGGGAGTCTATAATTAAGGTGAGAGTGACTGAAATCTTATAATTTATTCAGCTAAAAAGAGCATTCATTTGTAACAGGCAAGTTATCTCGGATGCATTGGATTTTTTGTTTTGAGGAGGTGACTAACGTAGTTCTTTATCAAGACGTTCCGAGGTATTTAATGAAGTTGCTCATAAGAGACAACTCGCATAAGCTTAAGCCCGTGGACTTTTTTTAGCATTAGCATATTTCCTAGCAAATGCCATCAATGCTCACATCGCGTAGAAGTATTCAAATTCCAGCAACTGTAACACATTCGTAATTGTCCTGGAGAGGGTTACTGTTGTGGCACCTTCCTAAACCACTGCAGTCCATGTATTGTAGGTATACCCACAGTGTTGTTCGAAAGAGAGCGCAAGGCTTTTGACCTAGCGGCGGTTATATGCATCCAAGTGAGGACTGTGTTTGGTTTGGAGAGGAGTTTTTAGGTGACACTGTTCCCGTCTGTATGCTTCCCACGTCCTTGTTAGATATCAAACATTTGGAACAGGACGTCGAAGTACGCCTGATGATTAGTTGCATTGCATCTTGTAAATGGATTTTTGCGTGTCACGATTGGTGCTCACCAACCAGTTATTTGTTCTGAATGCTATAAAGTTCCTGAGTGCCGTTGGAGAAGCATTAAGATTGACAATTTGATCTATTCCAAAGCAATCCTGACTTATGCTTTGCAGATTGCTGCCAGGCTTTGTGAAATAAATTGCTCGTCGTCCGATGCTGACCCAGTGAGCGATTTCTTTGCAGCAAAATTAATAAATGGCTCAGGTAAAAGCAGAAAATACTGGGGAAACGCAGTAGGCCTGGCAGTATCTGTAGAGAAAGAAACAGGGTCAATGTTCCGAATCAAATATGAATCTTCTTCAGAATTCTTCAGTTCTCCAGCTCTGAAGAAGGGATATTGGACTCGTAAAGCTTACTTTGTCTTTCTCACCAGAGGTGCATCAAGACTTGCTGGCTTCTTCCAGCATTTTCTGTTATTATTCATATTTCTAGTATCTGCAGCATTTTATTTTCACCTTAGTTGTTAAGTGGCTTGTCCACTTAAGTTTCAGTTCAATGGTATATCCAAGGTTATCGATGCGAGAGGACTTACTGATGACACTACCGTTGAGTGTCAAGTGAAGATGGATATATTTCATTTTGTTGGAAATTGCAATTGTCCGGCTATTGCTTGACGTGAATTTCATTTGCCATTTTTCAGCTCAATACTGAATATTGTCCACTTATTGATGTATGCGTTAACAGAATGCATCCGTGTATGGTCAGTCACAAATTATACTAATCGCTGTGAAATCATCAGCGAACATTCCCCACTTCCGAGCTTCTGAGGAAGAGACGATCATTGTTGAAGCAATGAAGGTGGTTCAACTTAGAAAGTAACCACAAGGAATTCCCGCAGCGTTGTCCTTGGGATGATATGTTTCCACCAGCAACCTCAACCATTTCCTTGTGCGATGATCTGACTGTACCCAGCGGTGAGTTTCACCTTTCCTCCTCTCTGATTTTGATTGACTTCACTTTTGATGGGGCTCCTGATCCCACACTCATTCCAATGTTACTTTGTTGTTGCAACACTTCTAGAATTCAGGATTTATTTTCCTTATTTGTACCAAGGCTGTAATGAGGCCTGTACCTGAATGCACTTGTTGACATGAAGATTGAACATCGTTGAGCAGGTTATTGAAGAATATGCGACCCCCAAACAGCATTATCAGGAAAAAAGACTAACCTCACTTGAACTACCTCTAGTTTTAGCTAGGAATGATACTTGCTGTTCACTCAACACTCCAATTCCACAGTGAATGTTAGTATGAAAATTCTGGCTAGCAGTTTTACCAGCACAGTCTATTCATTCCTCATCCACTTTACTTGTAATTGCTGTTTGACTGTAAGGAATGTATTTGGTTGAATTGGATTCGTACAGATTTTTTTCTGTGGACATATCATTACTGGCCAATTTCCATTTTGTCAAGCAGATCCATGATTGTAGCTGCCTATCAGGATCTTGGCTAAAGGCAAGATAAATCTCAAGAGCACTGGCCTTCAAGCACTACAGCGGGCAAGTCATCAAAACCCATAGCTAACAACACAAATGCTACTGATCGCGTCAGGATGCCAGGGTGGATCATTCGCTCCACCCTTCTGGATGAAAATATTTGCAAATGTTTCATCGTCGTCAGTTGCACCAATGTGCTGGTTTCCCCATCATTGAGGATAGTCGTGCTTGTGGAGCCACCTCTTCCCAGGTAGTTGTTTAATTGTCCACCATAATTCACGATAAGGCTGCAGGGCTTTGATTGGGTGCATTGCTCCTGAAATAATTTTACTCCATTTACCTCATGATGTCTCCAGTGTTTACCATATTCGTTTGCACTTTTATCAAGTTAGCAGCTAACTTTTAGGAGTAACTTATATTTCTCTGGACATGCCCTCCTGCACGCCTCAATGAACCAATGTTGACCCTGGGTGTTGACGGTAAAGGTAGGGATTGGGACATGTCATGATGTTGCAGATTGTGGATGGATACGATTTGCTGCTGCTGATTGCCCACAGCGCTTCATGCGTGCCCACGTTTGAGTTTCTGCTCTGAATCTGTCTCATCTAGCAGTGCTTTGACATCAAGGCAGCACTTGACCAGTGTGGCATCAACGACCCCTAGCGAAACTAGAGTCAGTGGGAATCGGAGGCGAAACTCTCCATTTACCGTCATTCCAAACATAAAAGAGTGGCTGTGGTAGATGAAGGTCAATCACCTCGGCCCAAATATGTCACTACATGAGTTCCTTGGGGAAGAGTCCTAGACTGAACTATCTTCAACTGTTTTAACAATGACCTTCCCTCGCACTTAAGGTCAGAAGTGTGCATGTTTACTGTTCATTGCAAAATGTTCGGCACAATACACAATTAATCACAGATTGAAGCAGTCCGCTTCCACATGCAGCAAGACCTGGAGAACATTCAATCTTGGGCTGAAAACAGGCAACAACATTCAAGCCACACAAGTGTTAGGTGATGATCACGCCTAACCAGAAAGAACCTAACCATCTCGACTTGGGATGCAACGGCATTTCAATCGCTGAACCCCTTACTATCAATAACATGGGGCAAATATTGACCTGAAACTGCACTGGACAAAATGTTGGGAATTCTGAGCTGAGTAACCCATGCTCTGACTCCCCTTAGACTGTCCGCTTGCCTTTGTAAACTATGTGCAAGATAAAAATCAGGAATTTGATGGAATACTCTCCACTTGCCTGAGTGAGCGCAGCTCAAACAATACTCAAGAAGTTCGACGCCATTGATTGGCACCCGATCCACCACGATGAACATTGAGAACTTCCATTACTGATGGACAGTAGCAGCAGGGTGCACCATCGACAAAAGGAACTGGAACAGCTCACTAGTCTCCTTCGACATCACAAGACAAATATGTGACTTCTACAAGTCTACAAGATGAAGGACAGCAGAATCGTGGTAACACCACCACTTGCAAGCTCCCCTCCAAGCCACACGCTAGCAGTTTTGGTGCAGGTGCACTAGATAGAGTGCAGCAGTTCAAGGCAGTGCATCACCACCACCTTCTCAAGGGAAATTCGGGGTGGATCAACCAGCGAAGACTTTATCTCGTGAACGAACAAATAATAATGAAAAAAATCATTGTGACTTGGAGGTAAGTAGGCGTGTCTTCATTGTCGCTGGGCCAAACAACACTGATGGTCATGGTGCTGAGGCGGGCTGGGGTGAGGTGGTATGGTCATCACGTGGACAGCAGCGGTTGAAGAAGGTAGTTCACCAAGGGATGGGCAACAAATAATGACCTAGCCAGCAACGCCCACATCCCGTGAAAGAATAAGTGTAATATAATATGTGTAGGCATTTGATGTCCTCGAATCCGTTCTGCCATACAATTATAGTTTCGTGATCCATTTTCCAACTTATTATACCGCCACTGTGCCTCATATTTCATAACAATGTTAGTTAACAAAAACATATTCATTCTCGATTTGAAGCAAACAATTAATATTAAAGGAATTAATGATTCTGGAGGAGGATTTTCACTTCTACTAACCGATATTAAAGTTGTATTTCCCTCCACCAATTTAACAACTGACAGGTATGGTGGTACTTTTTTTTTAAATTCTAAGATAATTACCCAAAAAAAAACATTTTTAGACATCTGCACAAAGTTCTACATATGTAGATAGATCGCAAATCAGCCATGATATAATTGAACAACTAAGCAAGTGCCCGTTCAGGTTGCTATGTAACAATCGATAAATGGATGGAGCGATAGGTAAATTGATAGTCAGATTGGCAGACGTTCTTATGACAGGTAATTGACATGACTCGTTAACCTTGTTTCTCTTCACAGATTCTGCCTGCCCTGAATATTTTCAACATTTTCTATTTTTTAATAGAGATTTCCACGAAAAGCACGATTTTGCTCCTGTAGACAGATTGTTTGATATATACGCGGGAAGACAAATAGTCGGATAGACAGATGGGAAGGAATATGCATATTATATGTAAAATATATTCAAACATATATTGATAGATAGCTGGAAAGATAGAAATACAGACACAACTACAATAATAGCAAAATATTGCGGATGTTGGAGATCTGAAATAAAAAAGTGCTGGAAAAACTCAGCAGGTATATCTGTGATGAGAGAAACAGTTAACATTGAATTTTATCTGTTTCTCTTTCCACAGTTGCTGACAGACCTGCTGAGCTTTTCCAGTGCTTCCTCTTATATTAAGGCAGTGATATATGGAAAACAGATTAACAACTAAGGTGACGACATATAAGCGAGCATTAAGCATAATGAACAGAAAATAATGGTATCCATATAGCAATGAAGTTGTCACTAAATGGAGGGCGACTCAATTCTGATAGAAGATGTGAATTTTGTATACTGTGAATGTTGAAGTTCATACCATTCATGACACCACAAACCATTGCAATTTAATTGCATAGAAAACGAAATATAAACTCCCAATCCATTCTAATTATTAGGTTTGCAAGCATTGTGCATTCCTCAAACATTTACCTGCGTCCTTATCGGCTTCTGTTTTCAAGTGTGTTAAAAAATACATTAAAATGTTAAAGAAATGGCAAGTTGTGTGGCACCTATTTAGTCAACCCCCTGAAAATATATTCGTGCTATATTCAAGCATGCGAACTGCTTATAGGCAACTTCATGTTTAACATTCGTACAAGTTTAACAGAGTTTCCAATGCACATTTTCAATGAAATTCGCCGCTTTTGGTCAAAAATTATTCTTTAAAAAAATACAGAGATGCACCTCGAAAATCGATTTGAGCGGCTTCAATGTTAAAAACAAAGCATGTTAATTATGACTGCAACAGTATCTTAAATTCATGAGAAATGTTATGCTAAATTATAAATGCAGCATGAAACTCGACATATTCTCTCACCCAATTTTGTGCAATTGGCTTTAAGCTTTCTGAGTTCTGGAAGCAAAACAATGCTTAATATTTCGATCTAAATATTGTTTAAATCGCATCAGTAACATTTCTCTCCTTTTCATTCATCATTAATCTTAATTTAGTAATGACCTTTCATGGGTTAATTTTAAACTGCTAATTTAATGAATGGACAACCATCAATTACGCAAGTGCACCTTGCCCTTAGTAGTCGTTTGCATCTCAAGCACCAAATGGAAATATAAAAATGATGCTCAAGTCAGCAACTAACTCGTCGGCATTAAACAAACCATTTGTAGAATTAATCGGTGACAAAGATGCCGTCCATTTACTGCTTAGAATTTAATATGCAAACTGAAACGGGAAGTTTGCCGCCAGCTGCTGAAAACAGCTGACCAACAGCTGATTTTCGGAAGGCAATACAAAGGCGTAATCAAGAATCAATGGAATCAAGCGTGGAGGATGGAGCTGGAAAAGAAAGACAGTTTAGGCCCATTAGGCTGAAATCTGTCACCGGTTAAATGCAGGAATATGATTAAGGAGGTAGTTGAATGGCATTTGCAAAATTATAATTCAATCACCCAGACCCAACATGGTTTTGTGAAAGGGAAATCGTGTTTGAAAGGTTAATTAGAGTTTTCTTCAGGATATAACAAGCACGGTGGAGAAAAGGAAAACCAGCAAATGTATTGCATTTGGCTTTCCGAAAGGCATTTGATAAGGTGACTTAACAAAGGAACATAAGAATTCCTGTGTTGGGGGTAATATATTAGCATGCTTAGAGGAATGGCTAACTAACAGGAAACAGAGGCTCGGCGTGAATGTGCGATTTTCAGGTTGCCAAACAGTGAAGTCCAAACGGATCAGTGCAGGGGCTTCAACTATTTATGATCAACCTTAATGACTCAAACAAAGTGCCTAACAGAATTTTTGAAACATTGGTCTCCCATGCAAGATAGAAATGTGGAGAAAGTTCTTCTCTCAGTATTATTAGTCTTCAGAATTCTCTCGCACAGAGAGCAGTGAAGGCTGGGCCATTGAATATAATCAGATTAACAGATGGATTTTTGATTGACAAGGGCGTCAAGTGTTATGGGAGACAAGCATGAAAATGGAGGGAGTTTGGTCTAGAAACAGATCCTCTTTGAATTATTTTTGAAGAGAAAACAGGTTCGATGAGAAGAATGAACATAGGAAGGTAGGAAAATAGGGCTTAGGAACAGAAGTAGGCCATTTGGCCCTTCGAGCATTCTCCCAACTACACACTGTCTATGCCTTATGGAGGCATAGTGCCTCTCCGCGCGATTGTATGATTTTATAATCTTAATCAGCAAAAGGGCGTCGCTAATATGTACAAATAGGCTAGTCATCTTGAGATTATGCTGGTTCTTTGGTATAGTTCGACAAAGTTCTACAAAAATAAAGGCCCGAATCTTCTAAGCAGCAGCAAAGCTGCCATTGTCTCCGGGATCTCCCTATCTCGGCTCCCTGGAGGAGTGGATTTGGGGAAAGATAGGAGACGCGCCATTTCAAGGCTCTAGCTGCCATATTCTGCCCGGCAATTTTAAAGATCTAGTCTCAAATATGCTTTATTAAGGGGGTGAGTAAACGGTGAGTGAGTGGATGCGTGGGTGGGTAGACGCGTGAGTGGGATTGTGGGTAGGTGGGTGAGTGGGTAGGTGGATAGGGTGGGTGGTTGTGTCAGTGAAGTGGGAAGATGGTTAGGTGGGTAGCATTCTAGGTGAGTGAGTGGGTAGTTGCATAGGTAGGTAACTGGTGAGTAGGGAGATCAGAGGGCTAGTCGATCTTACTCGGGGGTGTACTCATGTCAGGGGACTAATCGGTTCGCGGGAGTATTCAGTTGAGCGGCTACTCGAGCGTCACAGGGTAGTCAGGCTTGGTTGAGTGATAGTCGGTGGTCAGGCTGTTCAAGAAGTCGGAAGGTGGTGATAGGAGTCTCAGTTGTGGGGTTACCCCGTTGTTAGATCAGGTTTTAGTCTGTTTAAAATTCCTTGGGCAATTATCAAGGTACGTCCCAAGTCTCCGACTCTAGCACAGAGTCGGAGACATTCATGAAGGGCTACGGGCAGCTGCGGAATGCCCTTTGGAGAGTGAACATCCCGGACAATTGCTACGCCAGTCCGTACATCAGAATTTCTGCAGAGTCCTAATGTGCATCTTCAGATGTACATGTGGCCTCCGACGATCTGAAGACGAGAAAATGTGGGTCAAAATATCACGTTTCAGGCTTGTCAATAAAGTTCAATTCCATGAAATAAATTGGACAGCGATAGCATGGCTAAGAAGCTGACTGAGTGAAGAGAAGAGTGAATGTGCAGAATGGTTTTTTTTTGGGATGGAGAATATTATAAGCGATGTTTCCCAAGGCCAGTGATTTTCTTGATGAATATTAATGATCGGGACTGGGATGTGCAGTGCACAACTAAAATTTTCAGACGACAGAAAATTTAGAAGTTTTGCAAACTATGAGGAGGACATTGACAGTCTGGTGGAATGAGGTGACAAGGTGCAGGCCAAACTTAAAGAAGGGAAGTGTGAAGTGATGCATTTTGGCAGGAAGAACGAGGATATGCAATGAGATGAACCTGCCATGGATTGGCAATCACGGTCGTATTGCCACTCCACACCTATTTCCCTGCCTTAGTGCCAAGCTACACATTTCACGCCCGGACATCCGACCCAGGCTTGCTGAGAAATATGCAGCTTAGCTGTTCAGGGAGGAGTTCCGTGTAGCACAGGCTCGTTGGTGATTTTTACGGCACTAGCTGCCGATAAGTTTAAATGCCCCGGCCACTGTGAGAAGCTAGGAGAGAAGATAAGCGTGTAAGGTAAGTGGGTGAGTTGGTAGATTGAGTCGGGTGGGGACGTGGCACAGCGGGATTGAGGAAGTAGGAGGGGTCCGGGTGTAGGAAGGCTAGGGCCGTTAGGGTGGTTGCAGGAGTGGGTTCTCGTGGGAGCGATGCTCACGTGGCCCGAAAGGGTTAGGGGTAGTCAGGCATTGGGGGATATCACGGCTGGGGGGTAATCAAATGGGGGTTGTCACATAGTCAGGGGGTAGTGGAGGTGTGGAGTAGTTACTCCAGTGGTTAGGGGGTAGTAGTCAAATGATCAGGAAGTAGTCAAGGTGGGGGTTGCAGTTGGGTATTCAAGGGTTGTGGACGGATTATGCGGGTGTGGCGGGTTTCGGGAGGGAGTCGGAGTTCGGGAGTATTCAGTGGGCCCAGTGGGGTGAGGTGGGGGGTGCGGGGGTGGTCGTGGTGTCAGCCGTATAGTTGCTCAGGAGTTAGAACAGGGCTTAATCCTTCTAACATTTCTTGGGTGTCTATTCTTTTAAGGGACTCTGAGCTATCTGAAGTTTCTGACTTTAGTCGGAGTTTCAAAGGGTTGCAGATGTAGAGGAATTGCCCAACCGAAGTTGAAGCTTTCCGGGCTATTCCCATGTGGTCCGTACATCGGGATTTCTGGGGAGTCCCCAGCACCTGTTCAGAGTACCTGTAGAGTACGATAATTCAGTGAACGGAAGATCAGCCCCGCTATGAAAGAAATTGGTACAATTCAAGTGAAGTATTGGAGCAGATGGACCTGAGATTACATGTTCATGGATACATGAGGAGGGAAGATTAGGTTGAGGCAATGTTTAATAATCCACATGACATTCTGGGATTATAGTTAGACCATAGATAACAAAAGAAAAGACATTAAGGTCAATCTTTATAAGATACTTGTTCGGTCTCAGCTGGGGTATTGTGACCAATTTTCGGTACCACACTGTGGAAAGAACACAAACAAAGCATAGAAAAGATGTACGAGAATGGTTTCAGGGATGAGGGACCTCAGTTAGAGATAGATTGGAGAAGCAAAGACTGTTCTTTATCGTGAAGAATACGTTGATTCAAGAATTGAAAGAGATATTCAAAATTATGCGAAGTCAGCACACAGTAGATAGAATGTTCCATCGGCCGGAATGTTCAAGAACAGAGGAATGAAGTTACGGTGAATAACAAACAAACCAAAGGCGACTGGAGGAAAAAAATACGGAGCATATGGTTAGGATTTGGAATGCAAAGCCCGAAAGTGCATTTGAGAGTGATTCCATCGTGGCTTTAAAAAGGGAAATGGATAGTTATCTGAGGATAAACGACTTCCAGGGATAAGGGGAAAGTGTGGGAGGTAAGATCAGCTGATGTGCTTTGTATCGAGCCGATATAAACAGGACGGTTCGAATGTTTTTGAGCGCTCACATGATCCTGTGGTTCTGTAAAAGGCAAAAACGGTTGATAATATGGATGTCATGACGCTTCTCAAAGAAACTAATAAAGACTCTTAAAAGTTTTCATTTCCACGCAGAGGCCCAGAAATTTCCGTGGTTAAATAAGATAGATTTGGTCACTGAACTCGAAGAAGACATCATTCTGTGAAGCATTTAGAAAAATTATTGGGACGAATACCATATCAATGTCAAGTTTAGAGATAGGAATGTTGATATATGTATCGTGTTGTTTCAACTATTTAACTATCATATTTGAGTGTAAGGTCAAGAAAGTATTCGTTAAGGGTTCTGCATTTTTGTCTTTTGGTTTCCATGACTCTTTTTGCATTGTTTCCGTGCATTTATTTTAACTCGAACTTGCACTTACTCTTTATCATATTCTATTCATTGTCCCTCACAACTACCATTTTTTTCTGCTATATGGTACAAGGTATAAGAATTGTGAGAACTGGTAGAGAATTCAACCTATCGAGCTTGTTCCGTTATTCAAAATAATGGATGATATGATTATGGCCTCAACACACTTTTTGTCTCACTTCCTATAATTCTTGCTTGCATTGCAGATCAAAAATTTGTCTAACTCAGCCTGAATATATTCAATGACATAATCTCCACTGCCCGCTGTGGACGAAAATCTCAAAGTCAATGACAATCTAAGAAATCCCTCCTCATCATTATTTTAAAATAGGGGGCACTTATTTTTAAAATGGATCCCCTGATTCTAGAATCCCTCACGAGATGAATTATCCTCTTAGCAACCATCCTCCAACCACCGTCAGAAATTCGTGCATTTCAGTAAGACTACCAATCAATCTTCTAAACTCCATTCAGCATAGGCCCACTCTGCTCAACCATTACTCATAAGATAAAACCATCATCCCAGAAATCAGCCTAGTGAACTTGATCTGAACTGCTTCCATGACAACACATCCCCCTTTAAGTAAGGAGACCAAAAATATGGACCTTAAAGTGTCTTGTGCAGTTGCAGCAAGGCTTCCCTACTTTAATACTCCACTCCACTTGCAATAAATACAAACATTTAATTTGCCTTCCTAAGTACTTGCGTATCTGCAAGACATCTTTTGTGATTCATGCACAAATACACACAGAACACTTTGCAGCACAGCATTAGCACTCTCTTTCCATTTAAAATGTTTTCTCACAAGGTTGGAAAGCATCACATCTTCCCATATTTTACTCTACCTTTTACATTTTTGCCCATTCACTTAGCCTACCTATATCCCATCGCAGTCTCATTGTATCTCCCTCATAGCTTGCTTTCCTATGTAGCTATGATGTAATCTGTTCCATCATTAAAACCATTAATATACATCACAAATATTTGAGGCACCAGAACGGATCTTTGTGGTGCTCCACTCGTTACATTCTGCCAACCGAAAAATCGCCCATATATCCCGACTCTTTGTTCCTTATTAGGTAGCTAATCCTCTAACTGTGCTAAAATATTACATTAAACATAATGAACGCTGACCCTGTGCAATAGCATTTGCTTTAATATGGCACTGTATCGATCGCCTGTTGGAAATTCAAACATGTTACGTCTACTGGTACCCCTTTATCCACTCTGCTTGTTAGATACTCGAATAACACAACTTAATTCAATTAATATAAGTGTTAACATTAATTAAAGGTAAAGCTGCGAAGCCATTGACATGTTGCATTAATATTAGAGATTTCCTTTTCAAAAAGCCATGTTGAAACTGCCTGCTTATATTATGATTTCTTATTGTCCTGTCACCATGGCCTTAAGAATGAACTCTAGCATTTTCCCAATGAGATAATGTTATGTTCACTTTGAGGGAGAGAAATGTACGTCTGAAACTAGAGGCTCCAACTTTAGGAAAGCAATTACAACGGTATGAAGACAGAGTTAGCCAAAGTTGAATGGGCAAATATCTTAAACGTGTAAAATGGTATAAAAGTAGTAGAATGTATTTAAGAGATGTTTCACAACTCTCAAGAAAAATTATATCACAAAGGAAAGAATCCACAAGGGGAAACAGATGTTAAGCTAAATGAGCTATAGCTTTTCGCTGTTGGCTTCCCTCGTTTCTTGAAATAGCCATGTTACACTTGCGGTTTGCAATTCGCTAGGCATTTCCAGAATATAGAGAAATTTGGAAAATTACAACCAATGCGTCTACAACCTCTACAGCTACCTATTTTAGGGCCATAGGATGCAGACCATCAGCGCGAGGGACAATGTAAGCCTTGGGTTTTCCTAATCCATTTTCTTTAGTAATTGTATTCGCTTTTAAGTTCCATTGTGCCTTTGGCTCTTGAATTTCTACTATACTCAGCACGTTTGTGTGTATGTGTGTGTGAGTTTGTGTCTGTTCATGTATGTATTCTGCTGTGAAAACAGATACAAAATTACTTGCCTCTTCAATCCCGGTAATTGGTAATTCACAAGTCTACCCCTCTAAGAGAGTAACGCTTATTGTAGCTGTTATTTCCTTTTTGTTTACTCGCAGGAGCTTTTACTTTCAGTTGTTTTTGTTTCCCTTTTGCTTTTCTCTCACATTCAAAATTCTTCCTCTTTATCACTTTTGAAATATGCCTTTGCTGGATTTTATCTTTTCCCAATCTTCCTGTCTACCATTACTTTTTGCAGCATATTTTATTTAAATTTGATGCTATCCGTAACTTTCTTACTTAGCCATGGATGATGCCTCCCACTTGCGGATCATTTCCTTCATAATAGAATATATCTTTCTTGAGAGTTGTGAAGCATCTCTTAAATGTGTTCCACTACTCCTATATCCTGTTACTCGTTTAATATATTTCCCCATCCCACTTTAGCTCCCACTGTCTTCATACCGTTGTAATTATCTTCCTAAAGTTGAAGTCTGTAGTTTCAGATTTACATTTCTCTCCCTCAAACTGAACATGAAAATGTCTCATATTATGATCATTCTTATCTTGGAGATCCTTCGCTATGAAGTTGTTAATTAATTCTGTCTCATTACACATTCCCAGGCGTAAAACAATCTCTTTTCTGGTTAGTTCCAGAATGTTCTATTCAAGGAAACTGTCCTACATACATTTCATGAACTCATCATCCTGCCTATCTTTGCCAATATGGTTTGTACATTCTGCATTCAGAATAAAATCCCCCGAGATTATTGCAGTGCCTTCTTGCAAGTCCCCATTATTACTCCCTCATAATCTGCCCTGCAGTGTAGGCACTGTCAGAGGGCATATAAATCACCTTCACCCTAGTGACTCATTTCATTTCTATTTCACATCTTCACCCAAAGTGACTCTACATCTTGACAATCCAAGCGAAGATCATTACTTACTACTGTACAGTCGCCATGCTTTATTAACAGAAGCAACCCAACCCCTTTTCCCTTCTTCACGTGCTTCTGAAACGTCAATTACCCTTAAACCTTGACGCCCGAGCCGCAGTCATTTTGCAAGCTTGCCTCTCCAATGGCAACGTGTTACAAATTCACCCATCGTATTTGGAATGTTTGAATTCTGAGTAGAAGCTTTCAATTGCTTTTTTAGAATTTTCCCTACTCGGACCGTTTGTTTTGCTGGAGCACTCATGTTTATAAACTCTATGTTTTCCTGTCACAATCTAGTTGACATATCCGTATCGCTATCCTGCATAATTTTGAGTTCCCTTTACCATTCCATGTTTCCCATCTGGTGAACCCCCAGCACACCTCTTCACTATTTATTCTTGAAGCCCTCTCGACAGCCTTCGATGTGGGATTCGCCATTTCAATCATTTATCACGCTTAATTCTGTCACCCCTCTTGACACCCTTCAGTGCCAACATGGGCTGGAGAAGGCTTCAATATGGGAGGAAGCTACTTTCTTCCAGAGATATGTTATGTCCAGGTAACAGCAAAGAAAATCCGTGAACATCGTACGCATTGAAATGGAGGAATCAGTCGCTAAGTTTTTTTTTTCATTGTTCATATTGACTGGCGAGTGTTCGCAGGATTACGCTCACCTTCGACCAAATTCTGACTATTGAGGCCACCCGTGATGTGTTGCGCCTGATACAGCTCCATTGCCTACACTAAGACTGTAACTGCATCACCAGATTAAATTTAGAAAGATATGTCACTCATCTGTGCCAACAAAAGAGGCAATATTTACAGACAAAATGAATAGTTTGAGGGCCATAAAGAACAAATACAATGAGCACCAGTGTTTACCGGGCAAAAAGCCGTGATCAGAACCTCCTCTTTCTTTTAAAGTTCAGTCATCTGAAGGAAATATTACCAATCATTGATGGAATTTATATGTATAAAATATACACACAAAATAGAATAGCTATTACTATCAATGTAATTTAATTAAAATTAATAATGGGAAATGCTAACATGACAGAACTCCATAACTGCCCAAAACAAAATGTGCTCGAGGAATGATAAATCGCATGAAATTAACATCGCTAATTGGATTATTTCAAGAAGATTCAAAAGAGTGGAATAGAGAGTTCCAAAATATGCTGCACCTCAATTTGATTTCCCATCATATGTCTGAGCTTCGAACGAAAGAGGAGGACCCAACTACTAAATTTACTTCGTGGAGTAAGTATGCTCCCAGGGTAATTCCCGCTTTCTGGCAGACCAAAAGAAACTCGGAATGTTAGACAGCCCATCCATTTATACCGTCAGGTATGATGTTAAAGTCTTCAAAAGTTTCATTTTTAAACTATTTAATAATTTTGCTGTGCAGTCAAAGTAACGAAAAACCTTAGGCACATTTTTCCACCATCGACGTCATAGATGGGGCCAGGTAAAGGCGAGCATTTCACATTGAATGTCTTTTTTTTTTCTCTACTATAAACCAGAATTAGCGGCAAGTTACTGCACACGTCAACATTTTCAAACCTTCTGTTTCTTTGAAAGGAAAGTTATGAACCGTGAAGAATTGTTGAACACAAATGTCGAAAATGGATTACTGATCATGTACCTGCATCTTTAGTGCCGATTGTTTCCTCTGTTGAGCAGAAAACAGCAAAAAAATGAACTGAGTATCTCGAGACGCATCAAACTACAGATCCATTCGCTCAAAGTTTGCCACAGAAAAGATGTTTCGAAAGGAGACTGACAATTCATACATGACACCTCTCCCTCCAGATTCCAAAGTGATTTTCCTCGATTCGAAATGCTTAAATTAAAGTCTCTCCTACCGCGCATTGCCAATTATGTTTATAGAAACGTATTGAAAGCTTTAAAAAGTCCAAAAGTGCATGGGTCCGATCAATGCCTGATTACTTTACAGCCTACAAATATTTCAATAGTTGTGATGCCCAATATATTTCTTAATGGTAAAATTATAGCCGATATAATAGTCTTCGAGTAATGCTGTTGAACTGTATAGAAACGATAGATTAGATTATTTTAGGAACTGATATAGAAACATTTATCTTATTTATCTTGGTCGTATTTCACACCTGCCGTTTTTAACCTTTTTTGCAATTTTGCGATCTCTGAAAATAGAAATAAATACTTTAAACAATTCAAAAATGTCAGTATGTATTTAGTGATGACATCTGTTTATGACATAGCAAAGGTGGGGTGGTGGGAGGGTGGCACAGATACGGACAGCGAGACAAAAAGAATAAGGGTGAAAGAGAGAATGCGACAGACGGGATTTGAAGCTTACTGTGAACAGTTTGTAAAGATCGAAAGCATGCCAGATGAAATTGAAGCCCTCCTTTTATCCTCTCGTGTCGACTTGTGAGTTTATCGGAAGGCAATCCATAAGTCCAAAAAACAACGTGCTGATTAAATGCAACAGCTATCTCGAGAAGGCATTCAGGCGAACGGAATCTGCCAGTGGAATTCGGTAATATACACTGAACTGATTATTGCGTGCAACCGTTATGCCAAAATTCTGCACAGAACTCCAGAATGGATTCGATGGACTGAATGGTATTCTTGAATTTCGTTATCAGTCTATAACGTACTTAATAATAAATTTAAACCTCTCCTCCTTTAGTTTACAGCGCCCAATTTTCCAGGCCAAGATTGATGGACAGCATATTATCTGAGAAGCCTAGACCTTCTTGACTATTTTTAAGCTTCATGCAGTTCATGTATTTGGCTAACCCATTCATTACGCACTTTAACATACATGTCCGTTGTAAAAGTTAAACAGACAATGCTGCAAATGCTCTGCAATTCTGGCAGCATTTGTGGAGAGAGAAACAGGGTTGCCGATTCAGGTCATGAGCTAATGAAAGGTACGACCTGAAACGTTCACTCTGTTTCCCTCTCCACAGATACTCTCAGACCTCTTGAGTATCCCCAGCATTCTCTGCACTTAGTTCAGATTTCCAGCATCCGCAGCATTTTCAGCGTAGAAATCTCCGTTGTTTGTCTCTCCTTCAATTTTTTCGGCCCAAGGTTGCTGGAGAATGGAACTCAATATCAATAAATGCAACGCAGTGGATGTTGTTGAAATAATTAATGATTATACGAGTCATGCGTGTAATTTGCCTGCAATATGCAATATGGCAAAGCAGCGACATTTTGTGCGAAAGGTTTCGAGGGAAATAACATCTGATCGCCAAATTGAGAAGCATTTTAAAAAGAACAATGAATGGTTATAGTTTCACGTGCAATAATATAGTTTGTATTTTGTGACCAAATTACTCGTTCGTTGTATAAACTGTAAATCGTACTGCTTCCAGTGAACATCAATTTTCCTTCTTATATCTTTTCAGTTCCACGGAATTATATGTAATTGATAATAAGTTATTGAGTACAGGAATTAGTCATAAAATGGCAAAATGTACAATGCTTTTCTTTATTTCGCTGTACTTAATATACAAGGTCAATTTAAACAATTAACAGTGAGGTTTCTTTTTTACCTGTTAATTACAATTTTATTGCCAATTGAATTTCTACAGGGTTTTCCACGAACCAGAATGCTAATTTAAGGCGCAGAGTCTCCAGGGGTCCTATGGGCTACATTGGAACATGGCAAAAGATTGCATAACTCCTCAACTAATTGACTGACACATCGTCAATGAGGACCACAAAGTTTGAAGCAGATGTTTCAGCTTGAACAATGAACACAATGCCAAGTCATAGTCTCAACGTGAAACAAATGGAGGGTAAAAATATTTAACCACCACTACCCAATACCACCCATTTTAAGAGCAAAAGGATTATATCAGATATTCTAATTTTCTTGCGAAAAATGCTTGAAGAATATTAAATTTAGTGCTGTAAATATATTATATGTGGAGAAAAAAAACAAGGGAATGAGCCGAAGTGATTTGGTCAATGGCATTTAATCAGTATTATAGAAAGCCTAGGTTTTTCATAAGGTGTCACTCCAGTAATGACTAATCACCCTAGTTCTTCCCTAATTTAAGTTAACTCTAAGCACTACATTACATCCATCCAGTCAGGAGATTTATATCAAATAAGTGAGATAAATGAAAAATACTGCAAATTCTGGGAATCTGAAACAAGAAGAGAAAATGCCAGATAAACTCAGTAGGCCTGATAGCATTTGTGGAGGGAGAAACAGGGTTAACGTTTCGAGTCCGTATGACCCTTCTTCAGAGATTATTCAGACACTTCTTCAGAGATTATGTCAATGTGAGTACCAATATGAAGCACAGAGTTCCTTCACCAGAAGTAGGGGAAATATACGCACGATGAAAATAATGACACTAACCAAAAATTGACCCTGCTGCTCATTAACTGCTAATGGGAAAATAAAGGTCTGTCTTTAAATCTTTTTTTAAAAATGAATGCAATTGTTTGCGTAGTATCGAATGGCCTAACTGTTTCTGACACAGACCATCAAGTGTAGGGTGTAGGGCGGCGGGGTTTAGCATCTCTATCTGAATGCATGCTGCGCAACGAAAGACATGCAAACTTTCAATCATTGAACAGTCACACTGTGAAGATCTGTGGCACAGCCATGGTTATTTGGAAGCAATATGCCAGACTTAGCATGTCTCATGATTGTCTATACTGCAATATGTCGGGCAATTGGCAGTAATGCAAATGGTCCAATGAAACAGCTCCGAGATACAAGGTGAGAAACGAGGGTGGATACGATGGTACATTTAACAGTGTAAAGCAAGTTAACACGTCAGTTATCATGAAATTAACGAGTTGTATGGTAACTGTTTTAGAAATTGCATTGCCAACATTGCTTTGCCTTATTACTCAAATCTCTACTTCTGAGCCTGAGAACCCAGAAGTTAATTGTGTCATTCAACAGATCAATTCAGAGTTAAAAGATAAGCACTGATTATCATCACACTCAAACTGAAATCTGTGTAAAACATAAGAGAAGTTTTTTACAGTGAATTATGCGCTGCCAGAGTGCCTCATGCCTCAGAGCTTGAAGAATCGCTAGAATAGTGAAATAAACATTGGGGTCATGGGATTATAATATGTCGGGCAAGGCACTCCGGAAAATTGATTAAATCAATATGGTTGAAGTACACAAATGTTCCAACTGCTCCAATCAATGCATAATATTAATATTCCGCGTTCACGGAAATTTTCAAACGTGCAGCATGTTGAAATTGTGCCACTTACTTATGGGGTATATATATTTATTTCACCATGGCAATTTATTTGAGTTCTGTCTTGCCCATAGGTGCATAGTAATAAGCCTGTAACAAAAGTGCGAGCTCTCCAAGGATTTAGATATTGTCCAAATGGGCAGAAATATCTCCAACAAGCAACCTGACAATTGTCGCCTCAGTCTGATAGGTCAAGAATTGAAGCCAGGTCTCAGTTTACACTTCAGAGGGTCTTTACATTCATAAGGCCACTTTGTGTTAAGTACCCTCGCTTCCATTGACAATTAACATTCAACTCATGATAACTGGCATGCGAGTTTTATGTACATTGGTCAATATGTTACTGTATCCGCCCTCATTTATCAACTCACATCTTGGAGCTGTTCCCTCGGATCATTCACATTACGCCAATTGTTCAACATGTTGCATTATAGGCAACATGCTAAATCTAATGTGTTGCTTTTAAATACAAATGGCTGAGCCACAATCAAAGTGTGACGAATCAGCTTTAGTGTGCTTGAGAGTTTTCATGCCTTATATTAAGAGATTCCCTGACCACACAACCCACCCCCTCCCCAACCACGCCCCCACCCCGCTAATAAAAGGAGTTGCGAAACGAAACTAACATTGAAATGTCGGAGGCGCTTGAAGAGACGCCTTAGATTTGCATAACACAGCTCTGTTTAAACTTAACATTTAAAAAGTAAGACTGAACATTTAGACAATGCGGGGAATTCATAATACTGTTCTTATGAAAACACTTATTTGCATCATAAGCCATTACAAATATCCAATCCCTATCTCAAGTCAAATTCAAAAGCATTTCAGATCTCAACAATTACGACAATTACATTGCTCAAGGGGGAAAAGGCTTAATACTTGGTCACAGAAACGTTGTGCTTTGGTAACAAATATGTGCTGTTTCTCAGTTAGGTAGGCGGGTAGATAAATAGATCGATAGGTCGATATTAACATAGATAGGTTGAAGACAGGGCTATCGGTAGATAAATAAATGAACTCACAGATGGAGCTATAGACAGGCAGATGGAAATGGAGGCAATTCGAAAGGATGAGATTGTGGAATTTGATCAGTAACTAACATGAAGAGAAACAAACAAACGGCTTGGGGGAAAAATAGAAAAACAGTTCAGTGAACATTTTATTTAATGAAGCCGTTATGATTTGACTTATATAGTGTTAGCAATTGAGCCCCTAGAAGATAACAAGGAACTAAGAACCTTTGCAATTTACGTGCATGGAAAATGAAATCCAAAGCTTCATTCTTTTCTAATGTGTGTACTTTCATTAAGCATTTACCTGCGTCCTTGGAGGCTTCTGTTTACAAGTGTGTATAAAAAAAACGATAATTCAAAGCCTAGAGATCCGTGCGGGCATCTATTTTTCCCAAAGATTTGACTAAATATTTATGATGCATTGCAAAATTCCATGTTTGTATACGTAGTTTCATTAGAGTGATTATACACAATTAATAAAGTATTTCCATGATAAAAGGTTTCACAACTTTTCAGCGTTCTTCTGTTAACAATCCTCCTTCGCAAACGTATGAAAATAGACATAACAGTTTGACTACGCGGTGGCATGTCTGTCAATTATTATATGTGGTTGATATTTACGTTCGTTAGAATTTTGATCAGTATAGTGGTGAAAAATTATTTGACCTGGCAGATCATTGGGTGGAAATAAGAAATGCAAGGAGAACAAATAACTGGTAAGACAGGTTTAAAGGCCTCTAAACAGTAGCTTGCCAAGAGGAGAGGTTATTCATCAGAAAATAATGAGGAATTCTAAGAAAGGAACAAACATAATAGTTGAAGTTTATAATCTTCATAGGGATTGGACGATGAAAATTGGCAACATAGAATAGAGGCTGAGCTTAAAAAGTGTACTCAGAACTGTTTCATTGAGAAATAAATTCTAAAATCAACTAGGGAATGTATTATATTAACTCTGTTAATGTGTAATGAG